>NW_027282708.1:0-53793 GCF_046629955.1 Centroberyx affinis
GCTACTACAGCTACTTGCTATGGGAACAAATTGCACTTCATGCAACCTGCTTTTCATTATCAGCACAAAATGCAGTTGAGACAGCACATTTTCTAAAAAGAAAAAAAACCCCAGAGTAGTGTGAATATGCACTAATCTACTGCACATATCCCCTTTAGGACTGAGGTGGATTGAATGGGTGAAATCTACAAGGAATCATAGCATTCACCTAGACAGTGTATAAAGCAAGAGCAGGCAAACCTAATATTTCATATTCTCACATTGCATGGACAGTGATTATCAGTTGCCTCTGATGTCAGTGAAGCAATCCTCTGCACCGCTGGTTCTGGTGGGTGTATGGGGATGAGGAGTGGTGTGGGGGGGCGCGCAATGGACCGAGCGATGAGGTCATGATTAAATGAGATTAGTTAATGATTACTTAATGACTTGACAGGCAACCCCGGGCTCATTTACCAACCAATGACTTCCCCTGAACGCTCATTATTTGGGAACATGAGAACACGGGTCAGTGTGTTCAGACACAGCCTAATTACATTGACTCTGGACACTGTCTCGTTTCAAACCAGGAGAGTTAAAAAACATCCACATTTTTTCTGAATTCTGAACGTCAGGTTTCATTCAAGTTTGAAAAAAGCTGTTTTGACACGTCTGTTTTTTAGCTTGAGTCAGAATTAGAATAGGTGAGTACGAGCGAGTGCGTGTTCTCGGCTGTGTCTCCCCTGAGTAGTCTTATGGCGGAGTAGTGATAACACCTATTGCTAACAAAAATAATTATTTCTGTTATTTCCGTCTTCAGCTGTATCTCTCTCTGCATATCACTGTATCTACTCTTTGTTAAGAGTAGATACAGTGTCTTTGTTAAGACTAAGACAATCTACTTTTGTCTCACTGTTGTTCTAGCCATCTGTATGCTTCTCTGTAAATTTCCCTCTCTCTCACCTTCTACTTTTGTCCGTGTCTCTCCGCATCTCTCTCTCTCTCTCTCTCTTTTGCTCACTGTCCATGTACTCTCTTCTGTTCGATAACTCCATTCTGCACCTTTCAATAAAATAAAACCAAATAGAAAGCACTCAAAGGAAATGAACAGTGGCCTCCAGCGCCTTGGCCATCCATTTGGCCTCACTACGGCAGCAGAAACACTGTGCCTTCAGTTATTTTACAAGGCTGTGTGGTGAGTGAATCAGGATCTGTGTGCTTTCTCTATCCATTACAACAAGGTGGGAATGAGACTGACGGAGATAGAGAACGAAAGGGTCTTGCAGAGATGTGTTTGTGCGAGAGAGAGAGAGTTGCTCTTCACTCAGACCAAGCAGATACAGTTATTTGGCTTTTTCTACAATGCTGTAGGACGTCTAGACTGAACATAATAGACTTCATTTTTGCCTTGTACCCATCTTGTGTTCTTCCAGTTGTAGGACTTTTTGTTGCTCTTTTCAGAGTGATGCGATCCTCACTGACCTCCCAAAAGTAAAAGAAAAAAATTGTGTTTTTTTGTGTTTTTTGTTGTCATTGAGGTTATTGCTACAGCTATATGCACATCACTGTATTCAGTACTGAGCCATGGTGGAAATAAACGATTTTCTAATTAATAAAGTAGAGCTCACAGATCGTTTTGACGCTCCCAAAGATTTTTATTTGTGAGACAGTTTGCTTAAATATTTATTTGTGATCCTCCAGAACTGAAACATTGTCTCAACTATAAATACCTATGAATTGTTTTCCCATTGACGCTCATGCATATTTTACATTATCTAATGCCTTTTCAATAGGTTGGCTTAGTCATGAAGCATTTTCTATTTGGGAGGCTTCTAAGGCTGTAAGGTTTGTTCATGCTGTAAAATCTTGTGTGTGTGTGTGTGTGTGTGTGTGTGTGTGCATGTATGTGTGTGTGCGCGCGAGTGCACGTGTACGTTTACTGTAGCATTTGAATGTGTATACTCCACCGCTGTGTGTGTGTGTATCTCTGTGTATGTGTGCACACACAAACCTGTGTGTGTGTATGTGCATGTGTGTACATATCTGTATAGCATGACTACCTGTGTGTGTGTGTGTGTGTGTGTGTGTGTGTGTGTGTGTGTGTGTGCATGCGGTTGTTGAGTGTTGTCCAGATGCCTGCCTGTGGTTTATGGATATTCATTACAGAACCATTATAGCAGAGGTTACACGGGACGGGGGGGATGTTTTATCTGCTAATGCATAAAACACGATCACACACACACACACACACACACACACACACACACACACACACACACACACACACACTCACTCACACACACACACACACACACACGTCCATATCTCTTGACATCTCAGGAATGAAAGCATCTATCATTCTGCGTGGCGGATCGACCGGAGCGTCGGCGGCTCTGTGTAGTGAGATGATGAGAAACAAATCACCCAAACACATTCCTATCTGCTACTTCCCGGACAATTGAATCACTGGAAGTCATAGCGGCAAATCACAGCTTCACAGGCATGCCATTTGTAGAGAAGATCCACTTGTAATTGAGCTTTATTAAAATGGGAGTGTGTCAACATTGGCTGCGGAATAGATCACAGCCATTGTTGGGAGTTTAGATGAAGGCAAAGTTTCATTACATTCAACAGCCATTTCACTTGGTCTCCCTCGGCGCTGAATCAATCCCATATTCCTAAGTTGATCAATAATATTGACCGGCATAGCTGATTGCATGATGTGACGGTAACCATTGGTTGCCCTGCCTAAGGCGATATCAGTCGAAATGATGGGTGTTGTTATTTACTGCTTATTCCATTTAAATATGACAGGATAAAGGAGTGCATCATTTTCATTCCTTCACCTTTGATGGTGATCATCGGCAATACAGACAGCAATATTATAGCAGTTATGAGAACATCAATATTATAACATATCATAGCTTAGTTTGGGGAGGGGCCTAATATCAGTATATCAACTTAAATTATCTGTGATTGCAGATAACCACATCACAGAAAGCAGTTAAAAGAAGAGAGGCTGGAGATTGCTTTTGTTGGGTTTTGGTGTGTGGAGGCATTTATTGAAGTTGCTCTCAGGTTTTGGGTTGCTGCTGAAATGAAAAGTCACGAAGGCCACGGCATGGCCAAACGCATTGGAGGTTTTTTTTGTGCTCCTTTAAACTAGCCATTAAAAAAAAGGCTTTTTACTTGCCAACAGTATTAGCCGAGATGCTTTGATGGAGAAACAAAGCCATTTGCGGGTTGAATCAGCCATCAGAGCGTTCTCTCAACCAAAAGTGAAAGCAACAATAAATTTGAGTGTCACACAATCTTTCATGCTGTCGCACAGCAAAAACAAGAAGTTTGTGTCAGAAAACAAATTATATAGAATTTTGCTCCTTAAATGCTTTTTCGAAAATCCTGAGTTGGTCCAGCCCTGACACAGATGGCAAAACATGGCCGTTAGTTAAAGCCCCAACAAGCGGAGCACATTAATTATGGGTATGTAGACACAGTTTCTTGAAAAGTAGGTCTTGCAGTTAGAACATTTGTTTTTGGAGCTTTGGGTGTTGTGGAGTGTGGTGCGCATTGTATTTAGCTCTCTTTGGTTGCGGAAACTTATTTACAAATGAGGCTGAGGGTTGTTAGAATACAATGGGTTTTAGTGAGAGATCTGTCTGTGTGCCTGTGGTCGTGTCCAGAGGCAAAACACAGGACATCGCCCCCGGGATGCATGGGCCTCTATATGAACTAATCTGCTGTAATGGACAGCACACACACACACACACACACACACACACACATTATATCCAGAGCCTTCTGTGCTGGTCACTTCATCATTGCCTGAGCCATGCAAGGACACTATCCTTGAAAGAGTTGAAGAAGGGAT
The DNA here is from genome assembly GCF_046629955.1 of Centroberyx affinis. NCBI lineage: Eukaryota > Metazoa > Chordata > Actinopteri > Beryciformes > Berycidae > Centroberyx > Centroberyx affinis. The sequence continues at coordinate 3,848 of NW_027282708.1, forward strand.
GAGGAAGAAGGAATGGAGAAAGGAAAAAGCTAGCGAGAGAGAGAGAGAGAGAGAGAGAGAGAGAGAGAGAGGGGAGAGAGAGAGAGAGAGAGAGAGAGAGAGAGGGGCTTGGTACAGACTTGTACAGACCTTTTTTTTTAGCTTATGTAAAGTGTCTTTGAGTACCCTGAAAAGCGCTCTATAAATAAAATGTATTATTATTATTATTATTATTATTATTATTATTATTATTATTATTATCATTACTATTATTATTGTCTTGATGAAATAGTATTACGTGGATTACAGGATTATAATATGGACTGCAAAAGTTGACATTACTAGACACATAACATAACATGCCACTGGATCTTGCCAGTTCTTGCCAGTGGTTCTTCAGTCCTAACACACTCTACTGTGCACACATGCATTGTTTTGCATGCATGAATTTTTAGTACAGACTGGGAGTCCAGCTCAAGCCCAAAAGTTGTAATGTCATGCTGTATACATTAAGCAAAGAAACAACTGATGCATTTTAGATGGCAGGTTGGCCAGCTCACTAAGAGGACCACCTAATAGTCAAGAGGTTGCTGGCTCGAACCTTAACCCTCCCCAGTCAATTCTGCTAAAATACCTCTGAGCAAGGCAGCTAACCCTGGGCAAGAGAGTCCAAGTGAAAGATCCAAGGTGAATGATTTATTTATCTTCAGAGTGGGATTATGCTTTTCTAACACAACCTTGACAACAGATTAACAGATTTTGAATATGAAGCTCTTGCCAGACCAAAATGAGGACCCTGTGGCCTTGTTTTTGAATGAATGGTGAAATGAGTCTACTGGATAATGAGGGATAACACTGTTCTTGCATTTTATTCTAAAAGGGGTACACTCTGCAGATAAACAGCCAACTGTTGAATTTCAATTCAATTTCACACATTTGGCAGACGCTTTTATCCAAAGCGACTTACACATGAGATTTGCATACAACACAAGCAAGTTTCTAGATAGGAGAGAACAACGAGAGTAAGTGCTATAGAGCTAAGTTCTGGTCCAACAGGACAAAGGTGCTACGAGACAGTGCAACAAGCTAAGTTCTGGTCCAACAGGACATAGGTGCTACGAGGGAGTGCTACAAGGCAGTGCTATGAGGTAATGCATAGAGGGCATCAAATTTTTTTTTTTTTTTATGAAAGGAGGTATTCGCTAAAGAGCTGGGTCTTTAGCCTTTTCTTAAGGATAGAGAGGGATTCTGCGGATCGAATGGAGTTTGGCAACTCGTTCCACCACTGGGGAACCACAGAAGAGAAGAGTCTGGCTAGAGACTTAGGGCCTTGCTGAGGTGGCAGCACCAGGCGCCGCTCCATGGCAGAGCGTAGTGAGCGGGAGGGAGCATAGACCTGAATGAGGGAGTTCAGGTAGGTCGGAGCCGTTTTGGTTATTGTTTTGTAGGCGAGCATCAAGGACTTGAACTTGATGTGGGCAGCAACTGGGAGCCAGTGGAGGGATATGAATAGCGGTTGACAGAGGTATTGGACTCTTAGGCCCTATTCTTGAGTGACAGAGAGAAAGAGAGACAAAGAAAATCAGAGAGAAACATAGGGAGAAAGTGGGAGAGAGTGCAAGAGAGACAGAAGCAGAAACAGAGACAGAGACGGCAGAGACACAGAGAAATAAATCGCACATGAGACAAATTTCTTCAGGGTTTCTCCAGGAGAGAGATCTTTGATGGGTACTTGGGGCTAAGTGGCTGCTGCAGCTACTGATGTATATTTAACTGGTCTTTTGCTATCCAATGACCATATCTGATGTGTTTAAAGAGTCCATCCACCTTTAATTTCAACCTCTTTGGAACTGAGTATGTATGTGTGTGTGCCTGTGCCTGTGTGCTAGTATTTCTTTGAATCTGTGTGATGTGCGACCACATGCTTGTGCGTACAACACATCCGACACATAAGTGCGTGTGACATGAATTGGTAAGGGTGTGCGCACTGCACGTGTGTGTGTGTGTGTATTATAAGCGGAAGGCATACAACTTCTGCAGTAATTGACCATCTATTCCCCGGCGTGAGCAGCGGTGCCTGAGAATCTCAGCATGCATCACACAGTGAGACGAGAGCCCCAGAGAAACCTGCAACAGCCTGATTACCTGCCCGCTACATTCACTCACTCAACGTGGCCCGCTGAGGCCGAGGCCACGTCGCAGATTTGTATTCATCAACACACACACACTTTACCCAGTCAATCTCCTCGGTGCGCACTAATCAGGACCTTCAGAACAGCACTGGAGACTATTAAGCAGGACTCAACACAGTCTAGCCCACTCCATTTCCTAAAGCACGCCTGGAGAGGCACCAATGGAGCCATCACCCCTCCATGCTGTTAATTCACTCTTTTCTCGCTATCTCTCTCCTTGTCTCTCTATCTCTCTGTGTGTCTCTCTCCTCTGTCGTTCTCCCTCTTGTGAAACCTGTCTCTCTCTTTGTCTCTCACCCTCTTGCACATCCTTCCTCTGCCACCCGCTCTTGCCAATTTTCTTTCTCTCTATCTCTCTCTCTCTCTCTGCCTCTCATGAACTTTCCCTCTGTCATTCTTTCTCTCTGTCTCACTAATTCCCTTTTTTCCCTGTCTGTCTCTCTTCATGCTCTGAAGTGTCTTTCTTGGTCATTCTCTCTCTCTCTACACACACACACACACACACACACACACACACACACACACACACACACACACACACACACACACACACACACACACACACACACACACACACACACACACACACACACACTTTCTAGCTCATTCTCTCCATTTTTCCTGTCTGTCTCATTCTTGTATTGTGTGTGTTGATGAGAACAGCTATATTGAGGGCTGGCTGTATTAATCAGGGACACATCAGGCATTCCAGAGGCTCTGGGCCCATTACTGAAACAATTATAATTGATTGAGCTACTCAGACACACATGTGCTCAAACACACACACACACACACACACACACACACACACACACAATCTAGTGGACACACTAACAAACTGGGTACTTGCGTCAGGCTCTGTCAGTGATACATCTCAGTTATTGATTCAGGAGTGAGCTGTCACTGGGCCAGGTGTGGAGTGGACAGAGTGGGCAAGAATATATTTATATATATGCAATTGTGTGTGCGTGTGTGTGTGTGTGCGTGCGTGCGTGTGACACCGAGAGAGAGAGACAATGCAGTCTCATACAATTTTGTGAAATGAGCACAAACTCTGAAAGTGTTTGTGTCTCTAAGTGTTGCAAACATTTCGCTCCTCCCCCACCAAAGGATTATGTGATAGTAGCATGCATTTTTATATTGGTCATGTGAAAAGGTTAGCTGAAAAGGTTAGCTTGCTTACATTAAGGTTACAGTTAAGGTTAGGGTTACGCAAGTTTAGGCAAATCTACATGCTTACATGCATCTACATGTGTTATTTCAATGTCAAACAACTACCTGTTTCTAGCCGTCTCTCCTTCACATAATCCTTTCATGGTGGGGAAATGTATTTCTCTCACCTTTTGTGTACAGAGCATGTATTTTATGCATTTTAAGACATCATATTCATTATACGGCATTGTGGAGACCAGGCTCGAGAGAGGAGGGGGGAGAAAGAAAGAGAGTGACCATACCACATGGCAGCAGCTGCACAAACTCCATGTCCAGTGCTTGTGATGAAGGGCCTCATATCCAGCTCTCAGCCTGACCAGCTACACAGCTTCAAAATGACAGATCTGGGAGTGAGTGTGTGTCCATTAGTGTCTGTGCATGGGTGTTTGTGTGTGTCTGTTTTATAGTGATATTGCCCTCTACAACCCCCACCCCCTCATCCACCCCAACCTCAGGGCTTTTAAAAATTACTCCATTGCAGGAAGAGGGCTAAAGTCTCCACATATGACCCTGCCAGTGATCACTCAACACAATCACAAGAACCAAGGCTATAACCAAGAGTTAAGGGGGCCACATGGCTGATGATGAACACATCTATAACTGCAAGACAGTATATTCGCCGAGAGACCAAATTACTATAGTGATGGCCATCATACTGTAGAAGCCCTGCCATCCCGCATCTATCCTGCAATAATGCAGCAGCAGCCGCAGCAGCATATCATTTTTTCAAGCACTGTAAAGCAGAACTTGATAGGCATGTTGTAACACACAAAATTCACATCTCTCGATTGCCAAAGGCCATTCCCTGCTCCTTTTGCTGCTTGAAAAAATAATACATTTTTGATTTCAAGCTGCAGCAATGCTGCAGTGCTGCAAGCATGCAGTTAAAAGTGGGACTTCAGCGATGGACCATTTTTGGTCCCTGTAGTAAAGCAAGTTTTAATTAAAATCCAACTAAAAGTTATATGCTTCTGGCTGTAGTACATGTGGCATCATGGGTGCTGTAAGAGAAAACAGATTCAAATCTCAGTCATGATGGTCCTGTGTAGCTCAGTGGGTAGAAGATGGCACTAACCCTACAATACAAGTAGTACTAAAAAAAATAAATAAGTAAAGTAAAAAAAAAAGTAAATAAATAAATAAATATAGAAAGACAGAAAGAAAAACATACATGATTCCATTGTCTAAAATGTCACTATTCTGCAAAGTTCTTAGGAAATCTAATAACTTCAATTATATTTGTATAAAAAAAAAAAAAAAAAAAAAAATTGTGGATATCTCACTTTGGAAAGACAGTATTAACAAAATGAATAATCGAATGCACTTGAGCTGGCACACTGTACTATCTCCACAGCCTCACTGCGCTACATGGTGGCAAACAGGAATTACAGCTCCCAACTGTGCAGCAGCAAACAGGATTTCAAATGGTGGGTATTACATAAAGCAAGCACACTAAAACCTACCAGGCAACAAACTTCCTCTATACCCCCCTGCCACTCCACTGCAACACAGACTAGATTGTATGACTGAGCCATAAAAAGGCTTTGTGTCTGTGTGCGTGTGTGTGCGAGTGTGTGTGTGTGTGTGTGTGTGTGTGTGTAAGTTTATTGAGTGTGATGAGAGATTCAGCTTTGATTAGTGGGTCCTGCTGGGAGCCTGTGATTGGCTGAGAACTCTGATGGCTGAGGGCAGAACCCCTGCAGACTGGTTAAAGATTTGTTCTATTCTCAGGAGTGGGCCTAATAGGACACACTTATCCCAGTCAATTCACTTTCTGTTCCGGAAACAGGAAAATAAATGTGTCGTTACAAATCACTCGTCGATCTCTTTTTATAACAATGGAACTAATATGGAGAGATCAGGGGTAAAGGAATGACGTTAAAAAAAAAAAAAAAAAACAGGCAAGGAAGATGAGAAGCAAAGAAAGGAAGGAAGATGAAAGGAAGAATAGCTGAAAATAAGAATAAGAGGATTAAATAGGCTTAATTGTGTGTCACTGCTGTTGCGAAGGTAAGTATGGCAATGTTAAACCTGAATGTGATCACGACTGGAGAGTAATGGATTACATGCAGTGGGAGTAATCTGGTACTTTACTCACTGTATATAAGTGTGGCCAATTGTGTTAGCTAGAAATAGTTTTGGTTTGGTTCCTGTCATTGTGTAAAAAATCTGTCCTGTCCATTAGGCAGCCTACTGTTATGATGTAGAAGGCCATAGAGCAGCGACTGACACTCCACAGATGTAACTGTCTATGTACACCGGGACATTGTCAGACTATAGATCCTTATCTGTTTGAAAGCAGGCAGTGAACACACACACACACACACACACACACACACACACACACACACACACACACACACACTCACTTTGCACCTAACTTGTTAAAACCTACTATCTCATCCATCAACCCTGGTAACAGAACCAGGTCCTCTGACACTATTTGGATAACACTGTCCTGCTGTCCTGACCGATTCTGACGACGGCCATCAGGAAGTGACCCCACTTTGACCCCTGCTGTGACCCTGTGACCTCCCAGAAACACTCCAGATAACAGTGACTGCCCCTCTGATATGCATATTTTTTTTTTACAACAGCAATGAGAGAAAGCCACTCTCTATGTATAATTGTATCATACTTAATTTTGACCATTTTAAGTCAAGTACCTGTCCAGCACAGTTTGGCTGAATACTCTTGGATTTTTTTCAGCAATGCCCTGCATCGTGAAGATGCAGTGGCGCAAAGGTGAAGTGACCAGCAGAAGTGGTAGAAGTACACAAATTCCTTACTCAAGTAAAAGTGCATCTAAAAATATACTCTGGTAAAAGTTGAAGTACCAATTCAAATATTTTACTCAAGTCAAAGTATAAAATAACATGATTTTAAGTGTAAGAGTAAAAAAAAGGCATTTCTAATGTACTAAACTGGTTCTCTGTTGGGCGTTCCTCTGAATCACAGATGAGAAAGAGTCTGCACCTCAAATCACTAACGTTAATTCTAGCACAGCTGAATTCACTAACGTTAATTCTCTGCTCTCTTGTTGCTTCTCTCTTCTTTGTGGCTCTTGATCAGCTGCTTCCAGGATGGAAGCTGTCTGATGCGGAAAATAAAAAATAAAAAAAATGTATGAGTAGATGAAATGAGTAGTAATGAATGAGTAGAAAATGTTGATTATTCTTTTGAAATGTAGTGAGTAAAAGTAAAAAGTCTTAAGTGAAAGAAAAACTCAAGTGAAGTACAGATACTTTAAAGTCCTGGGAAGCTCCCAGATATGAATTCTGGGACTGAATGTGAAGCAGGACAATGAAAAGAGATCGCTGAAACAGAGCATATGTACTCACAAGTCTTCCCTGGGTAAATAAACATAAATAAATGTATGACAAATGTATTACACATTACACACATCCACACCTGAGAGTTGCTTAGCACAATCAGTCTGCTACTGTTCTGTCTTATGGGCCTCAGAGAAGCTCAAGTAGTTTGAGGTTAAGTGCCTTTTCAGGAGCACATAAACTGTGTTTGTGGGAGGGTAAGCTCCCAATTTTCAACTCTATTCTCAAACCCAAACTCCCAAAACCTATCTAGATTCAAACAGTGAACCTTTCAATCACCAGCTTGTTGCTCTAGCCTCAAGGCTACCGCTGCCCCCACTACATTGCTGCTTCTACCTATAATTTTAATTATCAGTGGGGCAACCCGGTCCCTTCTTCAGCCTTTAGACGCAACCTCTCCATCTTTTGGACACAGACCAGATGTCAGATGCTCTCCACCCCAGAGAAAAAGTGTGGATGTTCCCAGGTTGTAAAGATGATGGAGAAGATAAACAGCATGGGTGGGAGTGGGTGAGAGTTAGTGAGAGAGCAGGATCCCCTCTTGTTTTGCTTGAACGGTCATTCATCAGACTCTCAAGTTGCTGGGCAATCTATTTCTCTAACCTTTTAGCCACGTCGTTGAGCTATGGCCTGGCAGACCTGTGGCCAAAGGAAATGGGCTGCCTGTCAGTTACCTAGGGGGAAATGGTTTTATGTTATTTTGTGGGAGGCTCAGAGAGGTTGCCTACCAAACCCAAAGCCTCTCCTTACCCAGTGCATGAACAGGACTGGTTGTACCAAACTACTAAATATCTGTATCTACTGATTGTTTCATCCCAGTGGGCTCTATTTCCATGATGGCACATGGCATATAGCGGGGATTTGCGCCGACAAAGTGGCATTTTCGTTAGCCGCCAAGGATTCGGTGATTTGGGCTTGTGTCGCCCGTCTGCTCAGATCACGTCAAACACACACGGTGCAAAGAGCAGGCATGTTCTATGCTATTTACGTGGCTTTTCCAAGTGATCCTAAAAAAGCTTACCTGATATGTTGGCAAATTTGATTTGATATAATTCCCTCAAGCAGGAAAAAATATGATACGTTTTTCATTCTAACTATATATACACGTGGCTGTGGTGTGAATCATTGTCATCCAACACAGAACTGTCAGTATGTGCCATGACGCATGGAGTCGGGACTGTGGAGGCGGCCACATCCTCTACAGATGTCAGGTACAGGCTGGTGGATGGCCCCGCTCCCACAGCCAAAGTGTCCCTGCGGTCTGCTGCCAACCTCTGTTTGGCTCTTCGCCTAATGTCATTGAACCATTTCCTACATTGGGAAATGATTCTCCTAGGACCAGAGCAACATGTTAACCAAATGTGCCATCTCCTTCCAAGCTAATTTAACATACACTGCCCTCGGCGGCTTATTTAAGGTGCTGTATATCCACTCTTGGCAATTCTGCACCTCCCGCACAAGGACATCCGTTTCCTCTTCGCAGAAACTTTTGTGGCGGATCCGCTCGGATGAATAGAAAACTTTCACGGTTTCACAGAGGAACTGAAACAGTGCAAATAAGCTACGAGGCATTTTTTGGCCAATTGGAGCAACAGCACAGAAACTTTATGCCTCATATTCTGACAAGTGCCAGATAAGGAAAAATAACAGACTGAGATTCAAAATGTCAAGGCACCACTTTAGTCCATGTCACAGAAAGTAGCATCAGAAGTAAATGAAGCACCACAAGCTGTGCTGTTCCCGAACGTTGCTAAAACTTCTGACTTATCGCTCCACTTCTGCAGCATTGGGTAGCACTTAAATAATATGTTTCCCTTGACCATCTATAAAGCCAGAGCTGGACTTGTTTCCCAGACACTATATTTCCTGACATGGTCTCTAGCTGTGAAATATGATCTATATCCATCCAAATGGAGGAACTGCTGTACCGCTCTGTGTATCTACTCTGTCCCTCTCTCTTTTCCACATTCCCTTTCTCTCTCTCTCCCCCTCTCTCTCTCTCTCTCTCTCTCTCTGTCTCGCTCTCTCTGTCACTCTCTCTACACCTTGCCTCCAAGATAGACAGCCGTGTCAGGGGGAGGTGATGGAAGGAGAGGAAATGGAGGTGGAGAGCAGTTGACGGTTCCCAATCACCCGCTGGGCTTTTGATGTGTTTCAGTGTCTGTATGAAGATGATGGCTGAGGAGAAGAATGGAGGGCTCTCTGGTGAACTCTTATACAGGTGAGAACTGACTGGAGCCGGTGAACAGAGAACAGGTCAAGGCTATTCAAGCAGCAACCAGCAAGTAGGCCGCATCAGAAGGCTGAACAAGACGTGGAAACACAAAGAAAAGCACAAAGAAAGGGGAGGTGCATGTCCACACAAGGAGACGCATACAGTGCGCACAAGAAAGGCATAAAACATAAAACACAGGCATATAACTTGCATATGTATTTGTTCTCTCTCCCTATCTCATTTTCTCACACACACACACACACACATACATATGCATAGGGACAGAGCAGAACAGAAAGCAGATTCATAGTGACACATGATGAGAATGGCGCATAATGCTATCAACAGAAACACAGAGCTATATCATATCCATTCCTCTTCAAGCTATTTATGCAAGAATTCTAATCAACGTTACCTTTTATTATCGAGGTTGGCTTAAATAATCACTTCAAGAAAAAATCCTATTTGAGCAAAAAACGGCTTTATTTATTCAATTAAAAGAGACAATGTCGGAGTGGAGAATTAATTCTCTTTTAACTGCTGCCAGCACAATATGGCTCAACCGACATCCATATTAAAGACCCTAGTGCATTAATTAAAATCCGAAGCAACCAGTGCACTCAACTGCAATTTGAGCACACAAAAGAATTCATTCATTTGGCCTAAAATAATCATTAAAAAGCTGCATATCCTGTTCCCTAACTCAATGTTGAGTTTTCCTGTTATTTATTCATTGAATATCTATTAACCTGAAGGCATTTCAGGGAGAGGAGAATTTATTATTCAATAAGTTTGATATTGTGGCACCGACACTCGGAAACAATATTTATTTGAGACAACGTGAAATACATCTGAAACTGAAAGAGTGGAAGAGGGTGGGGGAGACAGAAACTTTGCAGAGAGAAATCAAGTAAGAAAGAAATGGAGAGGTTTTGTTTTTACTGATCTGTGTATCACAATGAAACAGACACACAGTTTTTTTTTCTCCTTCATGCCACTAAACATTTCTAACAATAATGTGATTTTCACGCTCCAGGCTAAAAGTGACCAACGCAGTTTCACAAGTTATTGACTGTCTAATGTGGTGGACATGGTTTGACCTTGAAAGATACATACATATCTAGGTCAAACACGCGTATGCATACACACATACACACACAGAGTAGTAGAACCCCTAAAAGCACACCCACACCCCTAGATGATTAATCTAGTGCAAAACATCTCCATTCCCTGAAAACTCCTGAATCACAAGCAAATACGGTAACATGTTACTTTACAATGTTTATTCCAGTGTGCTATTCTGTATGACACACTATGTCAGTATTTCAAGTGCACAAGAATACTTTGCAAGTACTTATTGAAAATCTCTCTAATACATGATGTAACAGGCTGTAACAACTCTATACAACTACAAAGTGTACGTACAAATTCCAGAACACTGAATTTCTGCCAACCAGTTGGCTACTGACCAAACTTTTATCACAACTTAGAAACACCAGGTTAATTCAGGAAACAAATTGGTATGCCAACACTAAGTTCCATATATTTTCTTCTAGCAAATAATATGATGCATCAACACGTATATTATAACCTATCACCTTGCTGCTCAGTGACATACAATATCATGTATACATTTCAGCAATGAAAACAGCAGGAAATGTTGGCCCACTACAATTGTAATGTCAGGTGCTGGCACTTTGTTCTAAAGACTTATTTTAGAACATTATGATACTTTATTGTTACATTGTTATTACACGCTTCTAAGTATCTTTATTAATAGGGACTATTAAAAAAACAGTAACTTCAGAGCAGAAATCATTACTATTATATTCTGGAAATATTTAGATTTTTTCCCCCACCAACATTTAAGAATTTCCATTCTATATATTTGCTTTAATTTAAAGAAAACTGTGTTTTTACATTAGTATATAGTTGTAGAACCTTTAGAAACAGAAACCCCCCAGATTTAATTACAGTGGTAGCCATTAATAAAGTCCTCCATCCTGCATCTATGCTGCAATTACCCTCCACTAGTACTGAAACAGGCCCTGCAGGCTTTTGAATAGGTCGGCCTATACTATAACACATAACAGTAATCTTTCAAGCTACAGAAGTGTTTGGCAGATCATTTATTGCACCTTCTAATGGCTGAAAAGGGGAGAAAAATCAAAATTTCTCTCAGAGGTGAAGGAACACTTGAGATGTAGTGCAGCAACCACGGAGTGAAAAGTGGAACCTCAGCAATGGCTACATCTGTATAAAGTGCAATCCGTCTCCTTTTTTGATAGTTTCCTGCAGACAAATGCAAGTCATCCCAACCAAGTGCACTCCAAGTGGACTGTTGTAGAACACAGTCTCTCAGACTCCATTATATTCTTGGATGTCTTCCAGCATCTGGATATTTTTCAGCATTTAGCAAGGGAAGATAAAACAAGCGCACACCAAACTGTTTCAGTCAAATTTCCATCACGCTATATGATAGCTGCAGGTGTAGAACACAGCCAGCGTGTTTCTCTCTGGAAATCTTCCTGTTTAATTTCCCAGTCCGCCCGCCTGCCTGCCTGCCTGCCATCCTGAGAGGATATGTTAAATGTGCCTGGCCTGGGGATGTTTGATTTCTCACTGCTGTGCTCCCTTCCATCTGACAGATTGGAATAATAAGGAGAGCTAATTGGAGAGGCTGCTCAAATGCTGATTAGATGTGATTTTTTTTAAAGAAGCATCCGCCTCTCTCTTTCTTTCTCTCCCTCTCTCTCTACTCCATTCTCTGTCTCCTTTTTGATTTCATGCATGCTGTTTCTTGAGTGCTTGGTAATGTGTATCTGTATGATAGCAGATATACTGCATTAAAGTGTGTGTGTATTTGTGTGTGTGTGTGTGCCCTTATATATGTCCAGGGCATTGGCTTGACTCTGTCCTGCTCTCTCCTGCAAGCTGATAACAGCATATCAGGACACATTTCCAATTTCTGCTGCTTAGCGTTACGACGCCTCTTAATCCGGGGAAAATCAATGCTTAATAACCTATGAAAATGTACATTTGCTGTTTTACCATTGCCAGAGGCCTAGTCTGCATCCCCTGGGCATTCGGCTATAAATATGCCTGCATTAGCACTTAGAAAAAACGGAACAGGCTAAAGTTTCAGCTGATACTGAATACTCAAGCTAAGTGGAAAGAAGCAAAGTAAATGGCTGTTTTTACTACTAAAGGTGCATGGAACCTTTGTCTAAACTACTTGAGTTTCAATCTTGTTTGTTAGTGTATGTGTGTGTTGGCGAGTCAGTGTATTTATGTGTGTGTGTGTGCAAAGACATGCATTTGTGTATGTGTGTGGGTGTGATTGGGTACATGTGTGTACGTATTTCTTTCTGTGTACATTTGTGCGCAAGAAGGGGCAAGTAAGAGAAAGAGAGAGCGAAAGAAATAGAAAACCACGCATTGTTCTCTGTCACTCATCACCAGAAGAAGCGCGCCTGCTACCGTCTACTCTTTCTAAATGGAGCTTGCGACTTTGAAATAAATCCTAATACCCGAGCCGGTTGGATAGATATCAACACATTTTAAAAAAACAAAAAAATCCACTCTCCCACTAAGCATTATCATACCAGTAGCCTTCATTCAAGCAAGAACAAAGACGGCACACCGCTACTTCAAAAGATAGTTATTTCTCCCTTCTGCTCCTTTAAGCTGTGAGTCCTGAATCCCCCCCCCCACCCCACACACACACACACACACACACACACACACACACACACACACACACACACACACACACCATGAGTTCTTGATGTCTGTGGGAAGCTTCTATTCTAGACTTTGATCGTGATGAACGAGTGAACAATGAACGAGGCCACCTCTCTGAAATGACAAACAAAAAAATAGTATTGTTAGACAAGCTTTTCAACTCCAACTAAAATAAATAAATAAATAAGTTAATTATTTTCAAATTAAATTAATAGTGACTGGCATTCTGCAAAATGCTTTTCATCAGCATTTGGCTTTGAATGTTACAGGTGCAATGAAAACATGACTTATGTTTGTCTTTAAGAAAAATACCCCTGTTATCATTAAACGAATTGACTAAGAGGAGGCATTTGTTGTCCTTTAATCTTTTTTAGCCATGGCTTATATGGCACTTCTCCATGCATTTAAGCCATGCTCTCCTCATGTATGTATGCGTGTATCTACAGGTTTCCAGAGCGGTTTATCTGGCCTATTGGTGAGCCGGAGGAGAGATAGGTGCCGGCGAGGCTGAGCAGGAAAGGCCTGACCTAGCTGGATGTAAACAGCTTCAGATGAATACAGCGGCTTAGCAGGCAGGCAGACTGGCTGCAAGGATGAATGACTGCACGGCTTAGCTACGGCCCTCATCAACATAGCTAGACACACATGCAAACCCACACGCGTGCACACATACACACACATCACATACATCACACACATCACACATAGCTGTCACCATTCTGGCGTCCAAAGCTCTCCATCTTGAGGGAGAGGAAGTTCAATTCTGCTCGGGCTTGCTCTCATGAATGCATATTGAAGCTTGCTGTATCCCAAAGCTGATCGCTTGCAGCCATGATATTAAATCCATCAGCTCTCCCCCTTGCCTCCTGAGGAAAATGGAGAGGTATTTTCCCCCTCCATGCACCCAGATACACAGATGACACATCGCTTCACACACACATTGAGAGAGACAAGCAGGCGCTCAAATATTCAGAGAGGCACACACGCAACATACACACATGCATACACAAAACATCCACAAAAACACACAGAGAGACATGCACACAAGGTTACATACACACACACACACACACACACACACACACACACACACACACACACACACACACACACAGGTGGTGTGTATTATCCCTCCTATTCTCGGCACCCTGCTTTCCCGGGCATCTTCTTAATAACGTTCATAACTTGTGTCTGGCAAGAGCACTTCTCCCTGGCCTTGACAACTTCGATAGCTCTTTGGAAAATCAATGCCTGGATGGGACTGAATCAGAGCCTGAGGGTGAGAGGGAGAAATATAGTTCAGCGAAAAATCTGAAAGAAGTGGGAGAGGGGCAGAGGGAGGGGAGGAATTAGAGTGTTGGGTGGGGGGGGTGAAAGACAAAAGAGGAAAGGAGAGAGGAGAGGACAGGAGAGGAGAGGAGAGGAGAGGAGAGGAGAGGAGAGGAGGGGAGAGAAGAGGAAATATAGAGATGGAAAGGGAAGAGAAGAGAACAGAGGGGAAATGAGAGACAGAAAAAACAGAGGAGAAGAGAACAAGAGAGAAGAGAACAGGAGAGAAAGACAGAGAGGCAGAGTCAGCGACAGAAAAAAGAATGAGGGGAGAATGTACAGCCGGGCTTCTGTGTTTATAATTCCGAGTGCCTGTTCTTCTGTGATTAAATGCATCCATTCAATTCAAATTTCAAGTGTATTTAGGTGTAAGAAAGAGACGAGGCAAAACCAACAATGAACAGATGTACCAAAAACTTCCAACGTCTAGAAAAAAACAGAAAACCCTCACCACATCAGGACTAGGCTATATGGAGTAGAGTAATCCACAAAAGAGGTCTGTAATTCACAGCAAGGTACAGACAGTGCAGCTGATTTATCTATAGAACTCAAACACAAAAGTTACTGATTCATTTGTAAATCCAAACTGTAAATTCAGAAAGATTAGAGAAGCGGCATTTTGACCAGAGGGCCAACAGCTCAGAAAATCTGAGAGGCATGAAGGAACAATCTCCCTCCCTCAACAACTAACACTGAAGTGCCCTTGGCAAGGCACTTAACCCATGACTGCTCTCGCGGAGCGGCTCAGTGACCTACAGTAAAAAAAAAAAAAAAAAAACGAAAGGTAAAAACATCCTGCCAGAGGAAATTAGGCTAGCAAAGTCTGTGTCTTCTTTCAAATCACTTCTCAAGACACACTTCTACAGACACACTTCTGGCCTTTATGGAGCATTGTTTTATCCTGTTTTAAATCTGGTGTTTTTGCCCTGTGCATGTACGTGTGTATTGCTGTCTGGCTCTTTTGAGTTGTTGTCTTTTCTGTAAAGCACTTTGTAAACTCTGGTGCTATACAATAAAATGTATTATTATTATTATTATTATTGTTATTATTATTAGTAGTAGTAGTAGTATTACAGTAAAAGACTGTGGTTGCACTATGTTGCTCTCTGGTGTGGGAGTGGAAAAGTGGATAAAATGAGGGTCAAAAGAAAAAAAAAAAAAAACATCTGTAAACTAAATCTTCTCAGCCCAACCCATAATTGCTCTGGGTTTGGCCTGGCTGGGATTATCACTGAAACAACAGGTCATTGCAACAGCAGAACAAGCTTCCTAGGATGTGACTTCTAGCGCACCAACAGTTACATTGAAGGCATTTAGCTGGCCTCGTATCCCGCGTGACTTACTGTACAATAGCACAGAAAGTAAACAGTACAATAAGCGTAAATTGCTAGATCAACTAAGGTCAGGGCCAAAGTGCCGCGACAGCAGAAGTAAGAAAACTACTGATGTGACCCTCGAATGATCTTGTATGACAGACAAGTGCTAGAAAAGGAAATAAGAGCTGAAAGGAGATGTAGAAAGGATTTATTTCTACTCAAAGATAACAGCCTATTGGAGCAAGTTGAGGGGGGAGATATGGGAGATGGGGATGTGATTCAGGGAGGAGCGGGGAGACGTGAAGTATTTCTTGAAGAGATGACAGTTCAGATAACAAGAAAAGATAGGGAGCGACTCGGCTGTCCTGACCGAAGCGGGAAAGTCATTCTGCTGTTGGGGAATGAGGCCGGAGAAGATTCAAGGCCAGGTTTATCGATGACTGGAGCACTAAGTGGCCAATGGTAGCAGAGAGCAGAGGATAAACAAATAATTTGTTTCACAGTTCCGCATTCAATGTTAACAGTAAGTTGTCCAATTGTCCAGGAGAAATGGATAAAATATTTGGGCAAATGGCACGTATTTGTCACTTGTCCAAACAAACAAGTAAAAAAAAAACATAATTGCATGGGTCAAAGAAAAAAGTACACTGATGTGGATTTAGGCATTTGCGCCTTAATAAGTAGTACATCACCACTACTACACTGTGTAAGACGTGATTGGTTGAGAAGTTGAGTTGTGTAGCGTGAGCCACTCAACTCTGAGAAAACGAGTGACAGAGAAAGAGAAAAAGATATTTGGGAAACAAAAACTATTTGATTGTATTCTGTTTACTTATTATCTACCTTTGATCTGCTAGGGTTTTAACACTTTTACATTTGATATGTTTCTGTAATGCTGACAACTTTTGGTGACCTACTGAAACATAGATATACAAACATGGATGTACAAATGGTTATATATTTTGTTTTTACGTGGAAATCATTTTCCAATTTAGACAAGCAAGTTCATTTGTAAGTGAAAATCTGTTGAAAAAGTTAATGTCAACCCCTGTAAGAGATCCACTGTAATTCCATCTTGAATTGGAGATGAGATCCGTGTAAGCATATGTGTGTGTGTGTCAGCTGCAAGTGTCAGCTAAATGGCTAAATTATGACTTAGAAATTGTAATAATAATATCCATAGAGAACAAAGAGAAATAAACATTCTCCTCAAAGTAACCTTCTTTCATGTCTGATTAACATTTTCTTCAGATCCATCAAAAAAGCTGAAAACAAGGTAAAATGCACTGCTTCTGTACTGACAGCTTCATAATGGTGATCTTGGACACTGGAATGACAACCTCTCCTATTCTCTCCTATGGTGTCATCCCTTTCTGCGCTAGATCTACGCAAAATTACAACTCAATGACACAACCTCTAAGACAGATTCACCTAAAAAAAGGGGGACGACTAGAATCTTGCTCGACAATGCACTTAGCGATGGACAGAATATCAAATATGTAACGCTGCAGTTAATTTCTCCATCAGGGCAACATCCAGAAGTGCTGACATGGTGATGTCTGCGACATTAGTCTTTGGGATGTGAGGGAGAAATAAAGCTCTGCTGTACAGTAAGAAGGACAAATGCTAATTCTGGCAGGATCTCACTATATTATCAATGAATGATTAATGGCTCAGGACCCGCTATCGGTGGAGAATGTAGGCATACCATTTTCATATATAGCAACTCTCACTGTACTTAATGATTGGCAATTAATCAACGTCCAAGCCTATCAATGATCAAAAGGGCATTGGCAAGCTGAACCCCTCCCAGAGACGAGTTGTCACTCATTAGGCACACACACATATGTGGCAACAATCATATTTCAAGAATATGCTTAGTGAGAATTCAATCGGCTAGGGCGGCGGAAAGGTTAGGAAATGTAAAACAAGTCCTACAGGAATTTTAAATAGTAGACACCTGAAGGTGATCTAGCATCCCCTTCCCCAAAGTTAAAGCTGCACTATAGGCAGCTTCGCACGTCGGCGGCTCCAAAGGGAAGTGAGAGGTAAAACTGTTTGAAAATTGTTTGATCTTCAATAACCAGAAAAAAATGTAATATGGTGTCAGTTAACTGCACATGGCAAGCTCATGTTTACCAACCCGGCCCGTCTGTGATGCTTTATACCAAAGGATATACCAAAGGGATGAGGAAAGCAAAAGATCTAACATTGGTGAGTCCAGCTTTCTCTGGATGGAGCGTTCACTTGCTGCTGTTTAGGAGACAGTTTGGGATTTTAAGTTTTGATTCTTTATTTCCCATAGGTGGAGAAATCACCATACCTGACACCAGAATTTCATTTGGGCAAACATTTAGGATATGTTGCTCTTCTCTATTGCATGTATTTGTATATAACAAATTTACCTAGTGCAGCTTTAGCTTTACCTAGGATAATCCTGGACTATTATCTTTACCCACAAAAAAACCCAAAACAGACCTTAGACAAAATCACACTTTGGGTAAAACAAGCCAACAGTCTTATTGTGCTGTGCATGTAGGCCTACACTTATACGGTATAAAAGTGATAAGCTTATATAGCAGTGATCTTAGCTATACCATAATAATAAGCGTGATTTCTTTAGAATAAGGACCCTTGGGGATCAACAAGAGTAGCTTTATGTAGGTTCAGAGAAATACCAGCATATTTTCACAGTGACTCAAACACAGAATAATTGCATCAGATGAAATGACGTAAATTGCTGCTGCATACCTTTACATTCTTGAGGTTGCCATATTTGTCATCCGCTCCCTGAGGGTTTAGCAGATCTGTATGCAAACTTCCTATGTCACAGCATAGTCCTTCCTCCTGCAGCTCAGGACACTTCATTCCTACCCGTTTTAGAATGCCACATCATTCTGTTCCACCTCACATACGCAAATGCATATGCTAATGAAATCTACAGCTTAGCAGTGTTACCATGGCAAATACATCCCAGATGTGTTCGTTCTCTTCCCTTAAAGGAGAGAGAGTCACCCACATGGAAATTACTGTGAAGTATTTTTCCTGACAGAAAAAGACAAATAGTGCTAAACAAATACTGCATTAGACAGTCTCTTTACCTGGGAGTAGCAGATATAATATACACAAATGATTCCTGTCACAGCGCCTGTGGGGAGATCCACAGCAATTCCAACTTGAATTGACATAGAGATGGAGGCATTTTGGAGCTGTATGCGTATGTGTGATTGTGTGTGTATGAGTGTCTCTGTGCTTGGGCACATTTGCGTTTGTGTGAATCCCTGTTTGTGTGTTTTGTGTGTTTGAATATACCTTTTAGAATGATTTTTTTTATTCACAGCGTTTCCCCCACAGAGGCATAAATGTGCCTCCCTCCGTCCGTCTATCAGGCAGCTGATTAGATCAAGTGTCAGTGCATAAACAGATTACCCCAGCAAGAGGCAAGCAACAAAGCAATAATGCACTCCCATCCTGAATCTGTTGCTTTTAACTTCATTTCACAGACAGACTCCTCTCACTTCCAATATCTGCAACAGCGTCACAATTCAGCTAAAAAGCAACAGCTTTCACTGGACAAATTGTCCTCCCCCGACACATTCAGAATAATCCTTTTTTTTTTTTTTTTTACAAAAGACCCGCTACACTTTAATGTCTTTCTTCTGCCTTAAACGGCCGCTAAAAATCATTTTTGACTGCAGAGAAGAGAAAGAAAGAGAGTGAGAGAGAGAGAGAGAGAGAGAGAGAGAGAGAGAGTGAGAGAAAGAGGAAAAACAGAGGAGAAAAAACAAAAACAAATAAAAGTAGGGCGAACACATCCTGACATGGTTTCAAAGCCTTCCCACAGAGAGCTTCTCTAATTGGCTTCCTTCTCCCCAAGACCAATCAAAACGGTCGATACTTGCAACAATGCGGGGTGGGTGGGTGGGAGGTCGCGGGGGACGCTCCCGCCCTTCATTTGGGATCTGCAACCTTGTTCTCCCTTCCTCTGACTCTCTCTCACCCCCTGTATCTCTCAGTGTGCTACCTGTGCATTTACAGCCTTCATTTAGCTGCTGCCACAGTGGGAGGCATGTCCACCTGTTGTCTGCCAAATCTCTATTTTCTCTCCTCAGCCTACTTCCTCTGCTTCCCCCCTCTTGCTGCTAAACCCCCTCTACTGTCTTTTCACAAGTCTCAACCCCTTCTCTCTCTCTTCCCGTCACCTCTAAACCCTCTGTCTTCTCCTCTCTCTTTCCATCCCTCCTTTTCTCCTTTGTTCTCCCTCTGCCCTCTCTCTTTTTTTTTTTTACTCTCTCCCTGTTGCTCCGTGCTGAGATAGCTAGAGATACATAGTTGTAGCTGAGATAATGTGCTCAGGGTGTCAGTTATGTTAGGCTAGGCGCTTCACTGTTTGGTCTTCTCTCTCTTTCTCCCTCTCACTGTTTACTATCGCTGCAGTGTGATATGGCTACAGCAGACATCAGTGTGTGTGTGTGTGTGTGTGTGTGTGTGTGTGTGTGTGTGTTGGGGGTGGGTCAGGTTGTAAGCAGATGCAGAATACTTGGCAGATGTAGAGGCACACTTATATTAGCAGCAGCACACACTCATTGGCACACCCTTCCTATCTGACCTTAACTGAGAACACACCCATTACAAATCCAATCTTGAATTGCTTCCTAGTATTTACAGTCCATCAATAACCAAAATGATCACTGGAGTGGAGAAAGTGTATTTTTCCACATCCCAGTCTTGTTGACTCAGCTCTCTCCTAATTTGTATATTTTCCGACCAAGACAGGATGTGTTTGTTTGGCAGACAATGCTGGTATATGTGGAAGGTTAGGCCACGCGACAATGGGGTTACAGCAGAGAAAGACGGACAAAAAGATGAAGATAGGCACGCAGACAGAAAGACAGAGAGAGAGAGATAAGGCAGCTAGACAGAGAGGCAAGCTGAAAGACAAACACTAACAGGTGTAAGCCAGAGCCTTCATTCATTCATTGTCTTTATCTGCTTATTCTTTATCAGGGTCACAGTGGTGTGAGCCTATCCCAGCATGCAATGGGTGGAAGGCAGAGAGACACCCTGGATGGGTCGCCAGTCCATCACAGGTAGACAGACAACTCCATCCACACTCATATTCACCCCTAAGAAACTGGAGCACTGGAGGAAACCCCATAGCCCCAGAAAAGTCCCATCACCACCCCTGTTCCGGCGCCAGTGGTGCGCGTGTGTGTGTGTGTGTGTGTGTGCTGCATGCATGTTAATGCGTGTGAGAGACATAAAATCAGAGAGCCATGAAAAACAAAGGGACAAAGAGACAGAGTCAGGGTGCAAGAATTAATTGCTGCTCTGAGACTTCACGCTGGCTTTCTCCAATTAACTCCACCTATGTCTTGGTGCCACTTGAGCTGCTATATGATCCTGTGTGTAGCCAATACGATTAGCTTCAGTCAGTGCCAGGCCAGGCCAGGCCAGGCTGAGTCACATCTGGTCTTCTGATCCTGATTTATAGTTTAGAAATCCAGGCTTTCCATACTAAGCCTGTAAAGAGACACTGGGGAGAGTTTCAGGGTCTATTTCCCTCAGTTGAATAGACTCAGCTCAGGTTTCTGCTCTATTATCTTGTGTCCGAAGTTATCATACTTAACTGAAACTATGACTAGAACTAGGCATGAATAAACATTTTAGTAAACTGAAATAAATGAAAAAAAATAACATAATGAGGGAACTGAAAGTAAACAGAAAGTTTTCAGAAATGAAAACAATTGCCTCCAAAAATAACTAAATTAAAATAAAAAATAACTTGAAATATTTTCAGTTTTCTCAGTTTTCAACACTGCCATACTGATAATGAGGTGGACAGATTAAAGGTGAGGTGGACTATCCGGCATTATCTGAAGTATCCTTTCAACTAATCCCATCCATTAGTCCCATTTTAATGCTAGCATGGTTTTTCACATATGTAGTTTGCAAGAAAACTTAATTTGCTCCCGACCCTGTTTGCATAGCATGAATCAGCATGGGGCCAGCTAACACTCATTTGAGAACCAAATCCCTATATTCATTACGCTCCCCAAGCCTAATGGCAATATGAAATAGTTTCAGACCTTTCCCCAAGTTATTCAATTCCTTGTGTAAATACATTGTAGGCCAGGGAGGGGAGCGCAAGCAAACCTAGCATAACTGGCAGCCTGAGCACATAATCCCAACTACAACATGGCACAGAGCAAGGAGGAGGACAGGGAGGAGAGAGCGGATTGAGGGGAAAGAGGAAGGAGAGAGTAAATAGAGATGAGACTGAGGGAACGAGAGCAGAGGTGAGGGGACCAGGGAAGAGAGAGAAAGGCAGCGAAGAAAGAGGATAAAGGAGGAATGAAGCGGGAGAGGAGAGGACATAGAAGAGAACAGAGGGTCTAATCGAGGGAAAACATACATTTTGGAGCATGTGATAGTTCTACAAAATCCTCACCAAACAGGCAAATTAGCTCGTTGTTAAACTAGATAATGTAAGCTAATGTCTAGAGAGAGAGAGAGAGAGAGAGAGAGAGATAGCTCACGATGACAATGCTTCAGATCCTCCCATAAGCTACACAGCAACCTCATACAATATATATTGAACATCCAGCTTATTCAGAATATGAAACATGCTTCCATACAAGTTCTGAAACACTGTGTTCTGTGTAGCTTGCAATGCAAATTTTTGTTTAGTTGCAAATGCAGAATATATTACACTGTCACGTTTGGACGTTTTGTACAATATTCCGCACAGATTTGAGTTTATGGTGGATTGCAACATCATAGTAATGATATGAGGTTGTAGACTTACCCCAAAAACACATGTTCAATAAATGCAGATGAAAGTGAACTGACCTCTGCACAGCTTGGGCTTCCTCTAGGTGCTGGCAAAATACAGGAGAGCCCATAAAGGTTAGGTTTGCTGCATGCTAAAAACTGATAGACCCATGTGTCTTAGCTTGTTATTAGCCAAAAAATAAACAAAATAAATAATAAACTAACTTGGCATAACAATAAACAAGCTAAGACATATCAGCCTATGAGTTCTAAGTGTGTGGGAAACCTAATCCTAACCTTCGATGAACATGTTCAATAAAAAAAAAAAACAGTGGTAACAATCAGATTGCTGTCATTTTTGTGCTTATTTGAAAATGATGACCAAGGTATTATTATAATTGTCTTTAGCCTAAGAAGAAAAACAATTTATTGTCCATAATAACTTCCTGAAATGGAGTGTTGTCTGTGGCTCTCTGGTACACAGACAAACCCAAGTTTAAGTTAATTCCATACGTACAGTACATGATGGCACACAGCAGCTTCAGCGAGTAAAGAAAAGCTTTGTACTGTATGGCCATACTGTATTTCTCTCAGGCTATTCAGAATCAATGCATACTGTAATTAACCACATGCATCAGGAAACAACACACGACTCCAATACCAACAAGAGTGAACAGTTTGTGATGCAGCAATAGACAAGCTGAACATGTGTTCTATGAATTGTCTTGGGATGAACAGACAGCCAAGTCATCACTGAAAAATGACTAATACTGTACATAGACAGATAGATAGACAGATAGACAGACAGATAGATAGATAGATAGATAGATAGATTTATTTAATCATTCATTCACTAAAGCCAAAGACCTCAGATTGGATTATGTACAATTGCTACACAAACTAAGCTTAGATATGATTGGACAGATGTTTTCAAAGTCTGACAGCGATCTTCTCTTCAGAAAGGATTAGTTAGATAAAAATGTGCTACATTCACTCTTGCCCTATAAATGAACTCAAGAGAAAATATACTCACGCATTAATTCCTTCATTAGAATACCGATTGCAGTTTTTCCCCCTCATATCTCCACACCTCCACTGAAACCCCCAGGACAGGTGCATTTCATACGCTGAAGACCTCTGATACATAGCAATTTAAAGTGGTTCACTTAAATGGAAAATACAAAAAAAATACTGTCTTATCAGCCGACTCATCACAGAATCACTTGACTATTTAGGTCATTGGTACATAACATAGGGGAGAGTGATTCTGTCTAAAACTGAATGCTAAACAGCTGGGAATGAATTAACTTATCATATCATGCACTGGTTATTCCAGGATGTAAATCTCTCAGGAAAACAAGTCAAACATCTTAAGATGGAGTGTGGTTGAGTGTAGGAATACATTACTTTGAGTTCCCACTTGTAAATGAAATTGGTTTCCTCGCCAGTCCTAAGCGCATTTGCAGTGAGTACATTTCAACCTTCACTTCCCCAAGTTAAGACGCAGGAGCACCAGTGCTTTGCATGTAAATCTCTGAAGTTTAAGCACACAGCCTACGCTTGCTCGCTCTCTCTGTCTCTCTCTTCTCTAACACACACACACACACACATACACACACACACAGACACTCTCTCTCTCACACACACACACACATACCCACACACACACAAAGCCGCACAGCAAATCCAACTCCGGCTCTAACTCTCAAACTCTATAACTTGTATTCCCCGTGAAATATACTGTAGGGCAATTCCAAAATGAGTCACTGGCAGACACACAAATTCACACACACACAAATACACACCCCAAAACACACACACACACACTTGCGCGCTCCCACATACACTCATTCACACAACTACACTAATTCTCTCTTTCATACACGCACACACACATCTACACACACAAATCACAATTCACAAATGAACTAAATAGGTAAACGTGACCAGCCTATACTTTATCCTCTGTCTCTAAATGCCTCTTAGAGACACACGGGTGTTTGGTGGAAAGAGCCGGGATTTTCCAAGTCTTCATCAGGACCGCAGTATACAAATGGCAGGCTATACTAAACACCATGACTATAATCTAATCATACTTTTCTAAGAAAATAACATTGTACAGTTATTGGAGAAAATATGGCCAAGCTGTAGTTATTACCTTAAATACATGTGTTGACTGATGAATCAATAACTCAGTAAATCAAAAGACACGCAGGAGTCACCAAGCCCGAGACGAGGCTGAGGGCGTTTTTACACCTCGTTCATTTACAGCAGTTATTTTGAATGCTGGAGTGGTGCCCTCCTCAGATTTGTTTGTTTGGGCGAATTAATGAACAGCAATTGCACTTGGGTGACAGGTGAGACGGTGGTTTCTCAGTATGAGGCCTGGAGCGGAGAACACAATCTGACCGTGATCCACCCAAACTGCAGGAAGCCCTTTGCATTGTGGGTTAAACAAGAGAGTCAAATATTACAGAAATGGTTTTTTTTTGGGTTTTTTTTTTAAATAGGAAAGTGTTTTTTGGCCCGCAGGAGTGTCAACAGAATCCCCTGTATCAATTATTAATTCAGAATTTTATTCCATAAACAGTAGGATGAACCTTTGTTACAAATGAAGACCAAAACAGGCACAATTCCCAAAGAGAGTTTGATGTTCCATGTTTGTTAGCTGGATGAAAGTCCTTTCCCACACCAATTTCTGACCAATAAAGGAAATGACTGCTCCACTGTGGCTTTTGTTGATGAATTGCAGTCAACTTAAAATTTCGGCATGTGAAACATAACCAAACCAATGTGTAAATGCAACCACTTGGCCCCTGATTTGGACCAAAGCAAACAAACTATGGGTTTGAAAACGCCCTAAGTCACAAAAGGCTCAAGTCTGAGGCCAGTTAGAGACCATAAAAACCTGGATTTAATTTGTGTTTTAGGGCCACACATACTTCATCTGAAGAAAGCACCTTCCACTGACTATATATGTACATTCATTCCTTTTTCCTTAAGCCTAACATTAAATTTAAACCAATTATATGGCTTCATGATGCATTTAACCCTAATTGTAAACATAACCCCTACCATAGCCCCTTTTCAAAGTGAGCACTAGTTAAAAGTCCTCACTTCTTTTGCCCAGTACTCCAACTTGTAAGTATAATACTCCAAGTCAAAGCAGCTCTGTGGTGCCGTGTCAAACTGCCCACCAGGGTTTGAACTACCACAGGTTTTCCACAATCACTGCATACTGGGAGCAGTGGGAAGGAAATGCCCCTGCCCATTTTTCAGTCCACAGAACAACACAGAGGAAAGCACTCTGTGGTGAGAGTGTGTGTGTGTGTGTGTGTGTGTGTGTGTGTGCACGTGTGTCCGGGTGTGTCAACATCAGTGATTTAAATGGATATGCTCCACAGGCACAAAGGCAGAGTATTGTGAATCACACATCAGGACACCTGGCCCACACACACGCATGCTCGCCCACACACACGTTACACATACACAGACAAAGACAACAAGCCACACACACACACACCTGCGCACACACCCCGGATGCACATTCCCACACTTGGCCGACGCTGGCCCTCTCGCTGGTCCAAATCCACACATGTCCCTTCCCCTCTCCCTCCCTCTGGCTGGACAGTGATAAGTCCGCCTTGCTCTCAGTCAATGCGCAGCTGTGAATAATGGATGAAGTACAAGTTGTGAAGACGAGGGCAGAGCAGAGGGGAGCAGTCACATCTCCGGCCCTGATGGAGACAGACTTCTTCTACCCACTGATATCTCTCTCTCTCTCAATGACTGTTTCTATCTCTTTCATTCCCCTCTCTTTTTCCATCTCTCTCAATGACTGTTTCTATCTCTTTCATCCCCCTCTCTTTTTCCATCTCTCTTTCTATGTCTTTGTTTGTCACTCCCTATCTCTGCCTCTCTCTTCATCTCTGTCTCGATGACAGCGAATGAGCGGGATCATTTTCATATTCGTCTTTTGGTTCAAAATAACATGATTCAGACCTCGGAAAACTAATTTCAGCAAGTTGCCCTTTAAGTTTTCTGACAGCCTCAAGTGATTTGACCCTAAGTCAGCCTGCTTCACTGGTTACTGTCCTGTTTGACCTTAAAACAACTCACACCACTCTGTCTCAATCCATGAATAATAGCAGTATGCACACAGGCATACACACATGCTCTCTCTCTCTCTCTCTCACACACACACACACACACACACACACTCATACACCGCTCTCCATCCCCCTAAGGTGGCACGGTAATGCCAGCTCCAATTCTCATAATGCTCTACATGTGTTATTTCAAGCTCTCCTGGAATGCTCTCTCTTTCACTCTCTCTCACAAGCATGCATGTGAATAAAGTACATGTGTGTGCGTCGGCCGTACCTTCAAATTCATGTGTGTGAACAGCAACGGGTAAACAGAACATGTGATATTTTCCATTGTGTTTGCGGCTCAGTGCCAGTCACCTGTGGGGGGTAACTGGTATCCAGCTCATGCCTGGTTAGTCGCCATGGCTTCCTTCAGGGCCCACGCCACGCTCAGTGACCTGTGCAGCTCGGCTCAAACAAACAACACAGCCGGCAAAAAAACGAGGAGGAAGGGAGCGAGCACAGGAGCCGAGCAGAAAGAACAGTGAATAAATATAAAATTGTATTATTTTGTACCACTCTCACATCTTTGACCCTTCCTTTGTAAATTTGCCTAATGAAGGTTCTTGTTTTGTTGTTTTTTCTAAAGGTTTTTTTTTTAAAATATGTATTCTTCTAACAGTTCATTGTATTTATAGCTCTGGATCCAGCTAGATGAATCACTCTCTTTTGTTTTCACTCGTATTCACGTTAACCATGTGAGCAGCTGGATTTCATGGGACTGGCATGGTTTTCTTTGCTTTACTCACATTGGTAGGCCCTACATGTAAGTACACTTGTAGTGCCTCCTCAGTGGCAACATATGCCACTCCCATAAATAGTATAATCAATATATTAATATCACAAAATGGCCATGTGCTTCACGACTCGATAATGAATGATTGATGCTGGATGCAATCTAGCTTCACACCAGGAAAATTAAGCCACACTCCAGTGTGTTCTGTCCCTGTTTGGATGACAGTTTGATTGAACGTAATGTTATGGCAGCTGATAAACCAACTGAAGTAGTTTTCACATCCCTCTCTACGCCCTGTTGTTTTCCTCCTCTCCATCTCCATGCCTCTCTCTTTCATTCCTCTCTTTCTCCCCTCTCTCTCATGCTTCTTTTATGCAGATTAGATGGATCTTATTTCTCTTATGAAGTACAATGAGTGCCCTCTCAAAAAATGCTAATTTCAAACATTAACACTGTTACAGAGCTATATATTTACCTTACAGCCTAGTTTCTAATTAATCATCAGTATTAAATATTAAGGCTGTGAGAATTGTGCAAAGGCTCTAAGAATGAAATTAAAAGAGGATAAATGCTCTGGGCGTGGCCCCGCATAAGACTCTCTGACTAAGCATGCTGATTAAAAATAAGCTCTCTTCTTCAGACAGCCATGAGTCAGTTGGTTAGGGAGAAGATTTTAATGTTCCTCGTTTAATGATAACGTCTCATGAAAAAGACAGCGGGCCAGTGGCCAAATCTCAACAGGGTGGTCTGGTCACAGGTCTGATCCCTGCAACAGTCATCCTAGTTAAAGTGTTACTGAGCGAAGATGTACTCACACTATTCTGCATCGTTTCCTAAACCACATGATGTGTGACGCTTTGTTTCCATTATGACCAGTTGCCATTACCAGAAAACTTATTGTCACTGTCAAACACTTACCAGAAACTCCTGCAATACACCCAGTGTGCTCCATACTGACTCTTTATGGTCAGAGTAAAAAAATACTAGTAACTTTTCTACCAGTACTTTCTCCGTTTTTATTTTGGTGGTTGTTGTTCTTGTAAACTGTCAGCTGCCTAGGTACTGTGAAACCCAAGCTCTGATTTGTCATCTCATAAAAAAAAAAACCAGTTCATGTCATGTGCGCTCCAGTAAAAAGTTGAACTTTTCTCAACTTTCTCAAGACAGCAGCTCCACTCTGACTAAAAAAACGGCAGGTTGCAGTGCCTTTCCAAAATGTCTGTCTGCTTTCCACTGTGCAGCCGTTCCCCATTACCTCTAATGTAAAAAAAAGGGGGAAAAAATCCTTATGGGAATCATTATAGTATTACATTATTATTATTATTATTATTATTATTATTATTATTCCGCTTACACCTCTTGACCATCTCTTCTGTTAGAATTAAAGGGGCCAACTGGACTGTGTGTCAGCAGCTCTTCATTGAGGTGCTACACAACTCTGAGCCTGATCTGACTGTGTTCCAATGAGACTGACATTGCCATGACATCAAGGACACACTGACTAGAATCTGTACATAACATCCGCTTTTATCATAATGTTTGATGGCAGAGCTGCTGGCTGTGCCCAGGGCAACTTGCCCAGCTGCTTTTCCTGTGGCAATGTTTATGCTTTTTTTTTTGTTTGTTTGTTTTTCTCTGAGCTTTATAGATATTTCCTTTGCCTTTTTGGGTATCCATTTTCACCCATTGTTGTGTTTTTCTTTTGAGTGAAGCACTTAAAAACATCATGGCACACAAGTGCTACAGAACATTTGAGATTTTGCGGCTGTGCTATTTATTCATGAAGGGTCAATTTACACCTTTTGGCATGCACTCCATAGCAGGTTTTGTTTTCATTGTATAAGGAAACAGAAACAGAGAAAACTACAATCACAATAAAATGAAAGCCTGTCCTTTGACAGATGCCCATTTAGTAGCTCTGTTTACTTTCAACTTGGAACAATGAGTAATACTCATAAAAGTGTGTAGTAGACAATTCAAGAAGTCCACTTACTTCCTTTCTTACAAATCCGCGCTGTGGCACCTTAAACGGCTATAATTACCTGTGACAATGAATCTGCTTTAATAACAATTTTGGAAAAGCACTATTTGCAGTAAGCCCTTGGCAGCATCCATATTCCTGTCAGAGAACAGAGGGATTGAAGTTTTTAATTAATCTGAACGCTAGCATCCCTGAGGATACACACACAAATACTCACACACACAGCACACGTGCACACGCACACACACACAAACACACAGACACACACTAGGCACACACACACACACACACACTGGTTACACTTTCACACCCATACATATCCACACAGAAACACACACACACACACACACACACACACAGTGCAGACTGTAGCAGAAACACTTCGACGTGACAGGCTGAGAGTGGCAGAGCGACGTATCAAACTATACATAAATGTCTCTTGGAGACACTTTGTCAAAATAAAAGTGTCTGAAGTGTGGAATGGAGTTTCTGTGCCCATTTTGGAAAGTATTACAGTGCTGTACTACACACCGTATTAAAGTGTCATGTTTGCCATTTAAATCTTGCTAAATATTGACTGCCCTCTAGTTTTCAAGCTATGGTGACTTGCTACAAGCCATAAGTTCACATATTAAAATAGGAGGGAATTTGGAGTTGTACACATCTCCTACCTTTATCTTGGGCATGTCGGTATGTCAGTACTATTACAGAGAGAGAGAGAGAGAGAGAGAGACAGAGAGACAGAGAGAGAGCTAAAAGACAGAGAGAGTGAGAGAGAAAAGGCAGAGAGACAGTGTGTGTTATACGCCTCAGGTTTTAGTCAGAACACACAATTCAGCCTGATTCAGCCTCACAGCCCTATTGATGTAATCAGGCCTTCAGCAAGACTCGCAGCAGGGTGTGAGTGTGTGCGCCTGTGTGTGTGTGTGTCTGTGTGTGTTTGTGTGTGTGCTACTGTGGTCAGTTGTGCGTGCATATGCATACACGTGTGACATGTACATGTGATGGTGTGGGTGTGTGGATGTGCGTATTTGCATGTACAGTATGTGTATGTACATACATGAATTTGTCCATGAGAGATGCTGATGCCATTCCAATCTAGCCTGAGGATTTATTTGTGTGTGTGTGTGTGTGCATAGCCCTAATTTGTGTGCAAATAGATGTGTGTGTGTGTGTGTGTGTGTGGAGATTGAAATAATGCAATGTACTGCAAAATAATGACCAAATTCATTCACAAAGACATAGAAAGTTAACTTTTCAGCAGGCCATGGTGCAAAATGATCTATTTCCCTTGCACCATTACAGCCAGCAATAAGCTGTTTTTGGCCATCAAACTAATGTAGCAGTCACAGACACTGACTGCCCTCTAAAATGGAAATTCATAAGCCAAAATGGCACAGTGGGAATATCAAAATATGACATATCCTCTCCCTCTCCCACCTCCCTCTCTCACTCTCGCTCTATCTCTGCCTCCCCATTCCATCCCTCCCTCTCTTCTCCAGGGTTTTTCAACAGAGAGCACATCTGCTGTAGAAATTCTTCTGAAGGACATGTCAACCCTCCGTGACACAGCTGACGAGGCAGACAGACAGACAGGCCAACAGACAGACAGACAGACACCTCTCTCATTTTGCTCCTAAGGGGACCAAAATCCATAACTGGGTTCATCTGATACTAAGGAGGCTACAGTCAGTACATACATAAACAGTTTGATGGATAAACATGGAGGGTTGTATATGGAAATATGGTTGAGACTTAGGCCACATTCACACCAAGCATATTTTGGAGCGGTTTATCCAAATTCCAAATAACCAAAAATCAAATAATCACACCAAAACCGCCTGAAATCTGCGTCCTCTTCCAACTGAAGTGTGGTCCGGTTCATTAGAAGTGAGAACGTAATCCGAAACAACTACAGGGAACAGCCCCAAAATGCCTGGCTTCATGAGCATAAGGAGATGGATGTTGACATCTGATAGCCAGCAGTTACTCATGCTTGGAAAACCTAGCATAACAAAGTGAACTGAGGAGCTATTTCTTCATGTGTCCTTAACTGGTATGAATACCAGAGAAGGTAAATTATGGCAAAGAGTGCAGACAAGTTCATCATGCTTTGCTAAAGTCACAGGGACTGGAATCGGACTTCATGGGATGACAGGTTACAAAAGCCTTCCAATAAACAAGCTATCTGTGAGTCCATGAGACTTTTGTTTACAAGTTCTGGGCCCTGTGTAATTGGGCAGTGTGAACCTAAATGAACCAGGTACAAAAATGCAACAAAGTTAACTTTTCCACCCTGGTTTGGACCTGTGGGCGTGAGTATACATTATGACCGGTGCAGCAAAAGACCCATTATCAGATTGTAAAGTTCAACTACAGACACAACATTGTCTAGTGTATCATATTTGTAAATAAGATCTGAACAAAATGAAGACATGGAATTTTAACACATCTCACTCATATTTCACTGTCTTTCTGACTTTATCTCATGAAAACACACATGCATTAGTACACACACACACACACACACACACCACACACACACACACACACACACACACACACACACACAGTCCTTTTCGTTACCCAGTATGGCCCAATTGGGATGAGCCCTCCTGTTTCTACTGGGGTCCTGAAGTTCGGTGGAGGAGGGACTCCCTCTGCCCAGGGCGTCTCTACCCAGAACAGGCTCTCTGCCCTGGGATACCCTGCCTTGGGTGCCCCCCCTGTCTGGAGCCGAAGTCGCGGAGCTGCTCCAAGGTTCCCCTCCCTCTGCAAGAGACGCGCTTCATTCAGGACCACCAACGGCCACCAGGGGTGAAAGTTCACAAAGGTCACAGGGAGGTCAAGAGTTTAGGGGGATGAAAGGGATACGCACAGGTCAAAGGGAAAAGGTCAAACCAGAACCAGGAAGAGAGCATTCAGGTCATTCAGCTGATGGGCAAGAGTCACACTCTGGGTATTTGCCAGGTAGGCAAAGGTAAAGGCAGTAGGGGCATACAGGAGCAGGGTTTGTAATGATTCTTGAGTTAGGAGAAGACACTGTTAGACTGGTTCAGTATGCCACAGAATAATAAGGAGAGAGTAAGGAGAGAGGAGTTGATACCTGGTATCATCGCTGAGGGAGTATAGTTCTTGTTTGCAGCAGACACAGCCTGAAGCAGCTCTCTGAGCTTTAATTTAGTATGGGTGTCAATCAAGGTAATCAAATCTGGGCCATACCATGCTCTGTACCTGCTAACTAGGACTATGGGCTCCACAGTTGGCATCTTTATTGTCTTTTAACATCCATAATAATCAGTGTTGCCTTTACTTTTCTGGGACAAAAACAACCCAAATGCAAATGCAGTGTTAATATTCACTCCATAATATCAGGACATTTTTTAAAGTGTTTGGCTG
The DNA here is from genome assembly GCF_046629955.1 of Centroberyx affinis. NCBI lineage: Eukaryota > Metazoa > Chordata > Actinopteri > Beryciformes > Berycidae > Centroberyx > Centroberyx affinis. The sequence continues at coordinate 36,205 of NW_027282708.1, forward strand.
ATCTAGGTACAAGTAGATGAAAAGTCCAACCCAGGCAAATGAATTTGGATGGTGTTGACATAGATTACCCATTGACAAACAGCACCAGCGGCTTGGTCAAAGATGCACTCATAGCTGTTTACCCCACTTGTGCGTGAAGAGACTATACACACATACAACCAGATCGATCGAGCTAGCCTCACATGAAACAAGCCCAGAATAGAAACATCTAAATCTGCCTGGCAAATTGGGGGCACACAGTTATAGATTTCTAGTTAGGAGGACGGTTGTGGATAAAACAAATGCAAATTTATGTATCAATGCCCTCATTTAACATCTCCGAGAGAAAAGACTGGCACAGAGCAAGAGCTCAGCTGGATGCTGCGCAACGATGCTGTGAGTGTGTGTCTGTGTGTGTGTGTGTCTGTGTGTGAGTGTGTGTGTGTGTGTGTGTGTGTATGTGAGAGTGTGCCTGCGAGTGCATACATTATTGCACGCGTGTATGTGGGTGCATGCATGCTCTTGGCTCTTGGTTGTGTGTGTTTGCGTGTACACTATCTGTTTAGGGCCGTTTGTTTGCTTTTCAGGGATGCTTCCGTTCTGTGATCAAAAGCAGAGAAAGGGAGAGAGAAGAAAGAGAGAGAGAATAAAGGGGTGAATCTCTTATTCTCTGGAGAGGAATGTTTGCTAGTTAGAGACACAGATTGTGTCTGCTTTAATCAGACGCATTGTGAGTGTTGACAGAAATGAGGGGACAGAGACTAAATTCCAATCGACCAGTTTGGACCTTCAAAGGGCACTAAGCGGGGAAAACAAATTTACCGGGCTGCACTTCCAGGTAGTAATTAAGTTTTGTATGATTCAAAACAGCCAAACAAAAAATGTGGGTTCCCAGTGCAAAGAGCTCCTCCCAATTCGAGTTTTCTACAAACATATGCAGGAGGCAAGGCATAGAAGTGATTTCTGCTGTTTGGAATTTACAGATTATAGGTTTAAGCTCTTGCATGATGGCCAGGAGCCTAGTGACTAGTAATCACAATGCAATACTGGAGATGATGAAACGTTTACAGTAGAAACTGGCAAATCTGAACACAAATCTCAGGAGTGGAGGTTGGAGGAACCAGTGAAATGTGTGGATGATTGGAATCCCACTGTTGGGAGTTAAACTGTTAACGCTGAATTAGACTTTGAATGCTTTGACAGTAGAACAACAAACCGCATCTACAATGAAAGCTGTAATTCTATAGGTACCAATGATATGTTACACAATCATGGGAATGTGTGGAAATTAACTGCAATAGCAACGAGAATGGACAAAGCCCCATTGGAGTCAGTAGAAAAATGTAAAATAATACCATCATTTATTCTTATTTATTTAATTTTCAATTGGCGAGAGTCATAAAAGTGAGTCTTCTTTCTGCTGCATTCATGACCTTGCAAAGCTAAACAAAGAAGATTCTCAGGTGAACTCGATTATTGCTGTTTTTGGGCAGAATTGTTCGCTGATATTGTCCTTACAGGTTTCTATTAAAGCTGTAATGACCTGGGATACTCTTTTAAGCAAGATCTGCTGTATAAACAGGCTTGGGCAGTAGAAGTCAGATCAATGTTGAGACAGGCTGAGAATGAGTTATCTAAGCAATCTCAAACAGGGCACGACACATAGTTACTTTACAAATCTGTTTCCATATGCAAGACCAAAGCAGTGTACCTCAGTCCAGTTCAGTTCACTTGAGTGTGAAACACTACACAGACACAGCAGCACAGATGAAAGTCCTAACGGCTGGAGCCCTAGCAAGTTAATCCTGTGAGGTGACTGTGGGCTGCAGAGGGCTTAGAGGAGCAGCTTGACACAAGCGGCCGTGGGTTTGGCTCACCTGCCAATGGTCAGTCGCGGCTACAGCCAGCCACGCAAACCACAATGTGATAAAAAATATCTCCCAATTAACCATGATGTACTAAACCACTCCACTGACAATCTTCCCTTCATTCCCTGATTCAAATTTAGTTATTCACTACATTTATATGCTTTTATGAATATGACCTGGTAGCGTAGCCTACTGTATAATCAAGTAAGCAATATCTGCTACAATTTGTTTATGGTTCATTTCAAATTCATACACACAAATTTTGGATGTGGACACTCCAGTGAGTTAAACACGTGAATGCTTTCAAGTTGTAGCAATGAAATCCTATTCTTTCGCTTCTTCCAATATGACATGAACGCAGCCATCAAAGTAAACAAGGAAGTGTGTGAGCAACACTAAAAAAGCATCAAATGGACTATTATAACTGAAATGTCATATAACAGTTATTCAATCATCAGATATATTCTGCAGTATGAGTGTTATTGTGTTGAATGGATATGTTTTAATCACTTTCTGGGTTGGACTGTTGGAGTTTGCGTTGGCCCTGTGGGTGTGTATTGGAGAGCAGCACTCCTTGCAGCTGAGGGGTACTTAAATCTCTACAGTGAAGTATGTAATAGAATCAATCAATCAATGTTAAGGTCTAGGTTGAAAACAACCAGAATTATCCTTTAACCACTACTCCACCTCCAGACAGCAACATCTGTCAAAGTCTACCCTATTACCATCCATGTAATACAATAGCCTACATTGATTTTTACACAGCGTTAAAGATAATTTTCTATCACACCTTACAATGCTTTGAGATACTACATATCCAAACAAGATATTTCACCAAAAGAATAACTGTAATTCCAGAAAACTAAAGTTGAGTGTTGATTTAGAATGACACCAGATACATTGACTGTGAGTGTGTGTGTGCGTTCAAATCAGCGTATTGACTGACTGCACACACGTTTGTCTCTATGTACATAACTGCTTCTGTGTCTGCAACTGTGTGTGTGTGAAAAGGTAATTGTCCATATTTGCATGCAGAATAAAGCAGCAGTGGGAGGCAGACCTGGCACACGCTCCCTCCCGCTGATTCGAGCTGTCAGCCACGTTGATTAACTATGATGAATCACCTCTCCAGTTCACATCCAATCAAAGGCCTCTCACAGGGACTCAAATCTGGTCACCTTTAACTAAATGATTTTCTTGGCCCATGGTGAGCCAGCTAGCGATTGGACTGGCAACCTGATGATGTGGCTGCTGTTAGGATTATTCTGCCAACGGCCCGCAGCCGGGGCAGTCATTTTCGTAACGGTGTGTTGAATTAAATAATGACAAAGGGCCAGCTGACTTGTACCTGCGCAGGGAAGGAGATTTGGAAAAGGGCTGGTTGGAGTGGGAATGTACGTTACAGTGAAAAAGGAGAACTTGAGTCACTGAGAGACGGAAGATAAAGCTGTTCTCTTAGCCTTGCTTTGAGGGTTTGGGTTATCTCTCTGAACTAGGTTCAGTCCATGCTGCAGAACACTTTTTGAGTTATTCTACCATGCGAGTTGACAGCTACAACTGATTCAAAATCATCTGTTCTCCACAATGTACATTACGTTGACAAATATTTGCGGGTGTATTTGCTTTTTCCTCACTTTGATAGTCAGCCAGCCAGCCAGCCAAATAAATAGGAAGAAACATAGACAGAAATATGTTCATATATTTCTTATCATCTCTGCACAGTTCACATTATCCACTTACTGTATGCCAAAAATCAACTGTACGGGGATGAGACAAGGTCAGTGAAAACATAAATCCCCACAGGCTGTGTCCTTCTCTCAAAACAGAAGAGCAGAGCTTTGTCTGGAACTGTACACCTCAAACCGCGCTGAAGGATAAAGCCTTTGATCCCGGCCTGAACGGAAGAGCTTGGGTGGAAAAGAAGGAGGGAACAGGGAAAAGGAGAGAAATCAATAGATTCTTGTAGACACAGCCTCAAGTTTCCAATCTAACACGGCGCCGTATCGATTAGGCTTCAGATGAGACGAGGCACAGGGACAGTAACGCCGGCAGAGGATTTGGGAGTCTTTAGCAGAACAAACTCCTGTGTAGAGGATGGGATGGATGGAGGCAGCAGAGGGCTACTAATGCACTGCTCTGTCAGTGCAAACAGATGACACAGATGAGGACTGGCATGATGGATGGATGGATGCATGGATGGATGCGTGGATGGATGGATAGGTGGATGGATGGAGTATGAGAATGCTTACTAGCCAACCATGTCAGTATAAGACGAGTACGCAGACGAGATGGTGATTACAGCAGTGCTATACTATTGACCTTACTGAGAAATCTAGTTGCACATGGCCAAACCGCTCTCCTTACTTTGTTTCATTTTGTTTTTCGCCCTCTACATCTTCAAGGTCTGGAGGAATCTGTGTGTCAGGACTAGGGCTGAACGATATTGACAAAAAAAATCGAATTGCAATTATTTGACAGAATAAGTTTTTCTTGTCATACATCAAGTGATTTATTTAACAAAAACATAGATGTCAGTGTGCAGGATTTACTGAGTTTGAGTGTGATGAAAGGTTTTCACCAATATTGTACTTGATTCATGGACCAAAGATTACCCGCAGCTCTAAAACACCTTCTTTATTAGTCCATTTTGGACACCTCTCTCTCTTAAGCCATTAATTGCAGCTATTATCTGCAATTTGGAAATTGCATAAGTTCATATATTGTGATTTAGATTTTAGTTTTTTTATTAATTGTTGGGCTCTAGTCAGGACAAAAAAAAATAAATCACAGCAATCCAGGACAGTGCTCAAAGGTAGGGGGTTTTGTTGTATTATGCGTAAACTAGGGGCAACAGGGTGGCATAATGAGTGAGGACAAACAAACACCCATGTAAGCAAGCATCTGCCCTGCTGAAGTCTCCTTGAGCAAGATTGTGAATCCCTGCTGGCTCCAGGGAAGCTGCTCTGTAGCTGACCCTGCACTGACCTCCCTGTGGGGAGGGGGAGGCAGCAAAAAGAGAATTTCCTTATGGGGATCAATAAAGTATCACATTATCATTATTTGCTTGCTGTTGAACGGCAAATAGCGGACAGAGAACGGATACGAGGAACAGGATGTGGGTGTGGCGAATGGATGGGGGAGAAAAAACAATCAGGTTTGACTGTCCAGCAGCTCAGGATTTGGAAGTAGAAATTGCTCTGGAGAAGAGTGTGTGGTAAAATCCTAAAATTAAAATTAAAATGTAAAGTTGCTGTGAGTCAGACTAGACTGGGAGCTTGGCTTGTGATTGGCATGCAGAGACAGAAAGGCATCATGCTTATTGATGTAGCTTGAGTGATATTTGCTTGAGGGGAATGAGTCATTTAGTTTGCCGAGGTGAGTGAACAATTTGCTGGGAAATGATGCAGAGGGTTTACAAGTAAGTTGGTGAGGTCAGAAAAAATGGATGACTGTTAATGGAAGTGCATTGAGTATGAAACCAAAACCAGGCAGCTATTTCACCAGGCAACTTATTACTTCATCACAGTGCTGCATGTTACTGGAAAAAGGTTGGATTCTCTCATTCCAAGGACTTTCATTCTGGGGCAGTGCTAGGCTAAAGGGCAGAGAAGTGAGTTTGTCACCAGAGGGTCGCTGGTTTGAATCCCTGTGAAAATATGTTTGGGAAAAGTGAAGAGCAAACACTGTCCACTCCCTTAGAAACTTTGGTCAAGGTGTCCTTGAGCAAATCACTTGACCCCAAACAGCTCCAGTAGAGCTGCTCAGCGGCAAACAGTGGAGCATTGTTGATATACAGAGCAACTTCCAGATGTAAGAACATTTGGCTGAATGGGTGTGAAACAGGGCATAGGAGAAAAAGAACAAGTGTGCTCAGTCAACCAACTCTGGATAAATAAAGGCAAAAAAGTTCAGAGAAACAAGCATCTCTGCATCTCTCTCCAAAAGATACAATATATTATGTTTCCACCTCTGTAACTCCACCAAGTAGTGTTCTCTAGCGTTCCCTCTCAGTCTCTCTCTTGCACACACACACACACACACACACACACACACACACACACATACAGATGCATGCACATGCACAAACACAAGGAGGGAAAGAGATAGCGATGGACACTCTTATCTAAAAACACCGGCAGCTCATAATGAGGGAGAGTTCCTATGCAGCCAGTGGTTGAGCGGCGCTGACAGCTTCTCAGCTCTGTGTGTCAGCACAGGGGGATTTCAAGTGCTGCCTTGGCTTGTCAGCCAGGCCATGCACTACAGATGTTTTCACACATACATACACATGCAATCAAACATATCCCACATGCACGCACGCATCGCTGAACTATGTTGCAAGGTTGACTTCAGCAGTAGGAGGGAGCAGGACAATATCCATTTGAAGTCTTGACAGATACAAGAGACAAAATATTGAGCTTTGGTTTATTGGGGCTAAGGCTTATGAGTGGAGAGTGGGTGATCTATAGACATGTGGATTTTATGAAGCACAATTACAAGAGAGCTGCTGTACCAGCCAACGGGGAGGAGGACAGAGCTGGAGAGGGATGGAGCTGAGGCCAAATAAACATCAATACCCAACGACAGGAAAAACATGTCATTGTAAGCCAGAGAGGGTTGTATTCAATAGTCACCCAATAGTCACAAAAATTGAAACATGTGCAGGTTGGAGACAAATAGCACCAATACAGAAAAGAAAATCTTTACATATTTGGTTGCATCTGAGTTATTGATGCCCTTGGAAAAGTTGGGAGAGAAATAGGGGGGAAAGGGCCAAAGAAAAATCTTTTAAACTATTCTTTACATCTCAAACACCACCCTTTTTACTATAAAGCTTTGAAGTTTGAAGTACACACAGTAGTTTAATATAAATGCCACCAATATATCTTTAGGCTGCTATATTATCATCTCAAAACTACCAAACAACATTGACTGTAAAAGGTCGGTCCGCAGGCCACAGTGAAATGATAGAGTCATATAAACTAATCTTTATTCATAGGTTGCACCTCCAGGATTCTTTGATGTCCTTATCCATTTTTCCCCGACACCACCCCATCATTTAACCACAACTATTTCTGTCCAGTCACTTTTGGCTGATGCCCAGACTGGCTATTACGTTCCGTGTCACTTTTTGCCCCCTGTTTCATCTCTCTCACCTTGCGTGGCGCTCGTGCTAAATGACAATTGGCTGACATTAAAATGGTCCTTTATCTGCAAACATAGCGATCATGCAGCTCAATCTCCATGGCAATATGCCAGAATGTTTTTTAAACTAGCTCACAGCACAGTTGTGCTTTGATACTCTATGGGGAACCAAAACCAAATGTTATCCCAAATATCTACAGTTTGTAGGTCAAGATGATGGGGAGGGCTGGGGAGGGCGGGGGGTGGGGCAATAAAATGTCAGAGCGTATTCATATCGCCTTAGGAATTCAAAGTGTGGAAAAATAGAAGAGGGAGAAAACAAAAAGGGAGGGGGGGGGGGAGAGAAATATTTTGAATGTGTCCCTGTGTGATATAGGTACTCAGAACAGCAAGTGTTCATGAATACAGTAATATGAAACTGTCCAGGCTGTGTATTCATCTATTTCCTACACTGCTTTGTTTTTCCCATGGCCTTGGCCAAATGGTGTAGCAGTAATGCTAAGTCCACTTGAATCTCAGAATAATGCTTTCTCTCTCTCTGTCGCTCCCTTCTCCATGGATCACTGGCTCATAGTATAGGCAACTGGTGAGGAGAAAGGCAGCCATTTTATCTAAACTCCTGTCTCTCCTTGCTCTAAGCTCACATGAACTCATGTGCGGCGTGATAAGAAAGTATTGTTTTTCTGCTATTCACCATTGTTTACTGATTTACAAAGTCAGTAACTCCCTAAGTATGGGGAAAGGTTACAGAGAGGAGGGTACAGATGCATACAATGAAGAAAAGCATATGAAAATGAATATGTAACACCTCCGCTTGGACAGAAAAATTTGTGCAGATTTGACTTTTCATGTCTTATGCAGGCATTCTTCATTGTATGTGTGTTTGTGTGTTCTTGTGTGTGTGTGTGTGTGTGTGTGTGTGTGTGTGCATGTTGTGTGCGCTCTTATCAATATTAAGTGACATGGAAACATAAAGCACCCACTTCCCCACTAACAAGGAGGCAGTGGTCTCAGTGGTTCCACAGACAGTGGAAGCATTCAATGAGCCTTTTAATGAACTGAAACATAGACATCAATACAGGTAGAGTTCCTAAAGAGAGAAACAGAGAGAGAGAAGAGAGAAAGAGAGGAAGGAGTGAGAAAAAAGAGGGACAGAACGCAGGGGTACTTTGTAAGGAAAGGAAATGGAAGAGAGCAAGCAGCACCCTGCATTAAAAATGTGGAAATCATAAAGACACACATGCACACACACACATCCTCACACACGCCTTGTTTCCCGCTGCCACCATTGATGTGTTAAATGGGTGTTGTGTTTAACAATTTCCTCTGGGTAGTTTGCGTTCACATATTCCAGGTTTAGAGCTGTCATCACAACCATAATGACTTTATGATAGAGATGGCGGCAGACGCCAAACAGAATTACATTGTGTCAATATTATGAAACAGATTAATTCAGAAACGTTACTGTGAAAACTGTGAAAAATATGAAAGCTACCACCTCAAGAGAATAAGTCAGAGGATTCTAGTTCTCACTTGTTTTTCCTTGGGTTGAACTTGTTAGATTTGTGATGTTTAAATGTATACAACTACTCTGTTTAAAAGAACTGGCACTTCATGAAATTCCAGAGTTTGCGCATCTTGTTCTCTACTGAGAAAAGAAGGAAAACGTATGAAGAATGAAAATTGTGTGAGGTTTCTGGCATTATAGCAAGGCATCCCAGACACTTTTCATTGATTGTTTTGGTTTTAGTCTTGACTCGGTCTCAAACCCCTTTTGGATCTGGTCCTGACTCAAACTCGACTGGACTTGACTTGGACTCAGCTAAAGTTGTCTTGACTGCAGCCCTGACCAGACGGGAGTAAAATCCCGGTCATGCCCTGGTCATGATCACATTACCCTGCCTCACTCTGTAAAACTAATTATAAAATGAAAATCCTAGAGGCCCTAGATTAGGCAACTTCTTTCCCTACTACAATCAATTCCTTAGTCTATGACTAGTCTTAAGCAGTTTTGATTCTGTTATTTGTATAATAATGCAACAGTCAATTGGGTTATGTTTAGGCTACAATATCTCACACACAGCACAGGCCCCTGCTCCACTGCGATTCTCCCTGTCAAGCTAGCCAACCTACCTGCTCAAAGAGGGGTTATTTTAAGTAATCACATGTTTTATAGCAGTGATTCTCAACCTTTTTCATATCAAGGACCCCTAATTTAGTCCACATTAGAGCGGACCCCCATTTGGACAGTCCACCATTGAGATTTTGTCTCTCTGACCCAAATCTGAGAATATTTTTATTGTTAGGTATGATTTTGTCCAGAATCCCATGACTATCTGTATTGTATAGAGAGATAACAGTGAAACTATGATCAAAACAGTCATTCTTCTACATTCTCTAATTGTGTTAACTTCTTGTAAATTAAGTTTAACGATTCATCAATTTGCTAGGGACCCCCTGGGACCCCCTCAAGGACCCCTGGTGGTCCCCGGACCCCACGTTGAGAACCACTGTTTTATAGTCTGCAATCTTTCACATAAATCCTTGTTAGGTGCCTCCAGATGTTACAGAATCTATAATTGGGTGTAATTAGTCATTTTGACTAAAGTGGTCTACATTTCCATGTCTGTGAAAGCACCTCTAAGGGATTAACTGTGGTAGACTGCTACTCTGCTGCAACAGTAGTTACTCATTTTTTTGTTGAAGAGAAGTGAGTTACTCACATTTGGCCGTGCCTCACTGGACTCAACCCCAGAGGTAAAAGCACTCTGCCCCGGGTAGAGATCTGAAAATAATTAGCTAAAAACCCACCACCATCACTGTGTGTGTTGTGTGTGTGTGTGCGTGCACACACACGCGTGCGTCTGACTTTTACATGTCATCTGGCTCCTCACCCGTTTGTCCAATGCCATCCTACCCTACACTGTAAAGAATACCTTCTCTGTGTGTGACAGCACAACTGGTTAGTCGGTGAGCTAGGATATTGTTGTTTTTTTCAGATTCAATTAGATTTCAAATTTAATCTATTTCTTATGTCAATGTTTTGTATGTCTTGTATGCAATGTTAAGTGTTTAATTACTGTTTTTGTTCATATTCTTTAGCACATCATAGGCACAGTACATACTAAATTAAGGTGAACAAAACAAGTAATTTGCTGTGATGAGCGATGCAGATGGGACTTGAGGAGGAGAGGGAAAATCATCTGGTAGATGTACACAGTAACCTTTGGAACTACATTCTTCTGCAAATTTGATTTTTCTGTTTTTTTTTCACACATGAGCTCTCATAACTTCCTCTCTTGATGGAACAGTACTCATTTTTCTTTTTTTTTTTTAAACTTTGATGAAACATTTGCACAACAAGTGTGCAAATCAGCAAAGAAAGTGCACCAATACAGTTGTACATGTACTTGTGTGCATGTGTGCCTGGGAGTTTATTGTCCATCAGGCCAGCATGATATGTAATAACACCCTGCATGCCACTCTAATGAAATCAGACATCGACAGGTGTCAGTGGGAACAGGTGTTCATGGGACAGTGGACTATATGTGTGTGTGTGTGTGTGTGTGTGTGCGTGTGTGTGTGTGTGCAATATACGCGTGGGTGTCCCTAGAAAATAGTGGCTTCAGCCAATGGTATGGGGCCGATTAAGGAATTACAGAGTCATTATGGCTGCCTATTGTTCCTATAGCCTGGGATCACTGAGCCTTACTGCCTTACTAAGACAAACATGAGACATATTCACAGAGCCTCCTGGAATAGGGATGCTGACCACAGACCAATGACTCAGACCGCTACCAGTGGTTTTCAAATTGGTGTCTGAGAACCTGGGCAGTCTATAGCAAAAATGAAATTGTTTAATCTACTAGTTTGTGCAATAAGATACAATTAGATATTGTAACAGATGGAATAGATTGTATGCAATATTGTAATGGAGAACATTGGTATATCAACCTGTTGCATTATCTTTGAATATTTTGTTTATTTTAGTTCATCAACACACAAGTTTATAGTAAGATAAATGTTTTGAGAGGAAATGTGCAGGTGATGTAAGAAACCTAAGGAAACTTATACAAGGACCTCCTCTGGAAAAACAATGGAAATCATGTTTTTAAAATGAGAATTTGTGAGTCCTTGGTATAAAGAGGTTTGATCGCCCCCATTCCTAGATCGGTACATTCCTAGATCTCTTCCTGTTTAGAATGCTGCACGAGAACTGAAAAGTACAAGGTTGTTTGAGCAATCAAAAAACAAGCCCTAAGCTCCCATCGCTTCTGCCTCAGTCTTTCTCCCCTCACCTTGCCCCTTAATTCCCACAGAATGTGCAGAGAACGCTGAGTGATCTTATGCCTTCTGTTTCTGTCCTCCCAGTCCTTTTAGACTCACCCCACTATTCATTCGTTCACCCTCACCTCTGCAGCCTCTCTCTCTCTCACCCCTCCATCCCATCGCTTCCTGCTCCATGATTCTCCTTTAGTAATGAGCCGTTACTCTCCTTCCCCCTCTCCATCCCCTCGCAGTATCCTCTCACCCCGTCTTATCCCTGCCTGTCACCCATTCACCTTACCCGCTCCTTCCGAACATCTCACTCCTCATCCCTCCTCTCTCACCCTTGCACACACACACACACACACACACACACACACACACACACAGACACACACACTCAATGACAGATCCAGGCTGATCTGGCATTCCGTTGCTGAGAGAGAGAGATATATATGCGAAGCCGTCAATCAACATAAAGAGGTTTTCAGATGGCAACTAAGGAGCACCTTCCTTCACTGAGCTTCACACCGTAAATCTCTCACTGTCCTCACTCCTGGAGTCTATAGCTCAGGCTGGGGGAAGTGTCGAGAGTTGTTACATGCCTGTGGTGTGAACTATGATCCTGCGCTGCACATGCTTCAGCACTGATGGCTTGCGGGTGTCTAGTCCTCGCGCATTAAGGGCCAATGACATATACTGTGATGTCGAGGGTTACAGAATAGGCCTTAAAGAAACACACTGGCTCTCAGCTGCTGCTTCTTTCCCAAATTTTACCCTGGCCATGATGTCAGGACCCAATCCAACTTGTTATTTGTCCACATCCCCCGCAGAACATCTCACAGCCCACATTACGATCCCAGCCTATCATATGAGAAACACTGGTTTATGGCAATTCAGTCTATTGTGAGACAGAATTGCTGATGAGATAGAAAAGGCACCTCTCTATAGATGGGGTCGAAATATCAGTCTTTGTTCTTTTAAGATGTGGGGGCAGAGCATGTTTCTTTGATTGGACATGGCATTCATCACTTTCAATGTAATAATGAAAAACTCAGCAGTTACATGAATGTGCCACATTCATACGTCAGGCCCGCAAATACCACAACATTCTCACTGTGGGACCAAGAGAAGCTGTGCAGTTGTGAATAAGGGAATAACATCGCCATCTAGAGGCCGCTGTCACCATTGCCCTCACACACAGTGGAACAGAAAATGCCCCTGTCATCCTCTCCCACGTTCTCACCGTTACTCACAGGCCTGCTCACTCTCACTCATAGTCAATTTCAACAGGCCTTCGGCAAATGGATTCAAACTGAGCTGTCCACTACCGAAACTGCCCACAACCAGAGCTAAATGACACCAACAGCAACAAAGGCCTCTCTCCATTTGAATGAGTCATTTGTCCACTGCTTGACTAGACTCCACTCCACACACAGTGTGAGCTCAGAACTATAGCTCCCCATGCAAGGTCACTTCCAGCTGGCATGCAATATTGTCGGGGTGAGAACGAGGGGAGAGAGAGAGGAGTGTATGAGGGAGGATAAATACTTGACACACAGATAACCTTCATTGAGAGCATGCACAGCTTGGAGTTATATAAGAGCTTAACCATACCTCGACAGGGACAGGTGACCAACGAAACAATGAACAAAAACAAACTTTGTGTCGGAGTGAAAGCCTCCACAGAGCAGGCATTTGTCCTTACCTATGATGGGAGCCAGGCGGAAAATGTCCGACAGACGGCTGTTCACAGGCTCGTAGGGAGAGTCCTCCAAGAAGTCATTACCTATGAGGAATATTACCAGTTATTGAAACAAAATAGGTAGGTAGATAGATAGATAGATAGATAGATATTAGTAGGGGCCACAAACAAACTTATTGAATCATTGCTGACCCCCCCGTGTTTTGTTTATCATCCTATTCCCCTCACATTGGCCAGCATGTGACATGGGTTATTTGGGTCAGTCGATATCCATGGTGGCACAAAGCCACACGCTTGATTAGGCAGGTTGGTCAGCTGTGTTGCGCAACTGGAAGCCGACTCGCTGGAAATGGGCTGGATGCGGTTTAGGGACTAAAAGGCCCCCTGCTATGATCAACACTTTAAGATGCCACTGCCGGCGCTGAGGGGCTTCACGCCCCATTACCTTCAAGCGAAGTGATTTAGGAGGTCAAAAACTCTCCGCTCCACAGGACCATTGCTGAGAACAGTTTTGGGGTCAAATTTGAATGAAGATTGCATGTTGCTTGTTGATCGTGCATGATCGCATTGCACTGTTAATAGTTAGAGAGCTGCGTGCTACTTTCTGAGTTTTTGAGTAAGTGCGTGTGTGTGGTAGCAGGAATGGGGAGGGTCATAGAGATGGGAGGGTGGGGATGGTCATAGAGCTGGGAGGGTGGGGAGGGGTTTGAGGACTGACAGTGCCCCCTCCATACAGCAATGGGAGGAGCCGGGGCAACTAATCATCACACTTTCACCTCAATACAGAATAGATCAAAAACACCTACAGTATAGGCAACTTCCATTTTACATTAGCTATGGCTCTAGGGTGCTTCGCTACAGCAGCCCTTCCCAAAGTGGGGTCTGGAGACTCCCAGGGGTCTTTGGGGGGGGTTTAGGGGGTCTCCATCAAAAAAAGCAGTTTAATTGTGCATAATACAGTTATGCAATTCTAGATTAACAACAAAAATCTATGGGGGTTCTATGGGGGTCCTTCACAAGACAAAGTTCATGCACTCTGACACTAACAAACTTTAAAAAAAAAACGCACATAGGCCCAAACCAACCTTGTAATGTCTGATAGATCCCCCAGTAAATGCGCAGACAGTTCTTCTCCTTCTTCATGCCCCTTTTACACCGGCAGTTGTACAGGGGACTCTGTTTGAGCGCGTCCATGGCACTCCGGCACTCATCCTTGGCCTCCAGGCCAGCCACCATGCTGAAGTTGCTCTCCTTGCCCCCTGCCACGCACTGCCTCATGGTCCGGTACTTGGTGCTGCACGCCTGCTCCTTCAGGCACTGTTCACTGGCCTTCACACAGTCCAGCCGGTTGGACCCGGCAAGCAGGTTCTCCTCGGCGTAAGACAACACATCTGGGAATGACACGGTGATAGTACTATAATACCAAAATACAAATACTAATAATAACCCACTACTAGCCTACTACTACCACCACTACCACTACTACTACTAATAATAATAATAATAATGATAATAATGACAATAATGATAATTATGTTCTTCAGTCATTTATTTGTTCACAGTAAATATTCAAAGCTTAAGCAGTTTGCAAGCTGCCTTTGGGGATTAAAATATTAGGGATCAGAGAGGTCTTATCCAGTGACAACAACATGAAAAACATGCCTTGGTCGCCACAAAAGGATCGATGCTTTCCATATAACCAGTTTTTAAAAGCAAGATTTTTACACTTTTCACTTTTACTGGTTTGTGCTCCATGCAGCTGACGAAAAGTTCACGGTGGTTTCAGCAGCCTATGAAAACATGCAGCGAAGCTGTTTGACTTAAATGTAAAAATATTCCTTTTATTTGCCTCCGCATTAACTATTGTTTGATTGCAGCGAGAGGTCCTGATTGACTTTTCCTCTTTGGAGCAGTTTGAGTATCCCGTCTCTCAGTGAGCGACCACTGCCGCTGTTTCACGGACCCCTTATGAATAGAGCTTACAGTTTAGCCACCAAATTATTACATTATGAGCACCTATAGAGTTATCAAATGATGCAAGCAGCTGTGGATGGCATTATACCATGTGAAACTTACCTAAAAGAGGCAGAACGACATAGAGAGCTGCGAGGATCATTGTCTTTCTATCCATGTGAAATGTAAACCCTTGTTGGAACGAAATTTGCGATTCAAAAGCGACTTAACAGTAGTTTAATTCCCAGGGTACCTCCACTGTATTGAAATCCATTGAAAAGACCGGGGCACTGTGCGCTCCGCTGTACAGAAGAGATCCAGCCCGCCTCATGCGAGAAATATTCCACCTCCAAAAGTGTCCAACCCCAGTTCTGCCACAATCTGTCTGGCTATACAATCAAGTAGCCTTTATCGAAAGTGGGGTTTTCTTGCCCTTGTGGGGGGTCTTATCACAGCGAGGAGACAAAGACGAGGGTTCAGAGCAGCGGTGGGAGCGAAACGGGCGAGTGTCCTCCAACTCCAGCCAGTGGGATGCTTGCGTCTGTGCGTCTGAGCGCATGCAGCCAACTAGAGCTCCACTGCTGTCTGGCAGCCTGTCTAGCGCATTCAGCAAGGGGAGAGTCCCAGCTATTCCCTCGCACGAAAAAGTACAGTAATCCTATAATAAATTTAGATGCAGATGTACAGATGTCACAGCAAACTGTAAACCCCTTATTATAGAAATAACCTATGTAATTACAGCAAAGGAGATTTAAAAAAAAAAATACCATATAGCACGATAAGGTCACTATCGACTCACTATTGAGTACCGCAGACACACAAGTCCCTATAGGAATATTGCATGAATATTATAGTGATGATAATAATTTCGAAAGGTCACCATTGAGCCCAACCACAGACACACTACAAGCCTCTATATGTATAGCCTATTATATGAATATTATAGTGATTTGTTTCGTGATGGGCAGCTTTCCAGCTCGCATCCTCGCCCCAGGAAAAAGTAACTTGATCAGTTTTCAACTATATTAAAATCCATTACGCTGTGCTTGGTAGTTGTGGATTGATAACCATGTGAGAGCAGAGGGCATATGGTTGCATTTAAGATGTTATGAAATCAATCCAGCCCCCTCACCCCTTGATGTGTGTGGGCTGGGTTTAAATTTCAGCGTAACTGGGAGAGGGCAACGAGCTTGAGCATGAGGCCAATAACGTGTGCATTTTTGCCATTACATGCATGATACTGAATGAAAAGCCTATAAGCTGACAGTTGGCATTTTGTAAGATTTTGATCCCCATTTAACACGAGTCGAGTCGACCCTCATATGATAATAAGTGAATATATTTCAGCCTACAAAGTCACACACCACGCGCAATCCTTTCAATTAAATTCCATGCTTGTGTGTGGCTCCTCCCAGTTTTGCTGATAACATGTTAATTCCATTTTCCAATTGCAAAAAGTGATATGCAACAGTCGCTGCCAACTATGAAGAGAGAAGATGATACATTTGAGTGTGTGTGTGTGTGTGTGTGTGTGTGTGTGTGTGTGTGTGTCAGTGGGGGGGTGGGGGTCGTCATTTAAGGGGCCACGGAATAACATTTTGATAGAATATAAATTATAGCATCTTTTTGGCATTTGGGAACCGGCTGCGCTGCGCTCTTGTAATTCCTGCCTTTAAAGTCCACAGTGCAGAGAGGAGTCAGCTATGGACACGAGTGACTATCGCCATCTGTTGGTGATATGGAAGTAGAGGGCCAGCACCGTTGACTGTATATGAAACCATTTTAATACTTCCATGTAATTTCACAGTCTATTTCATGTTAAAATTCAAAATAAGCCGAGCATCACGTTTTCGAGACCTCTCTCTGATCAATTAATTGGCAAATGAATAAAAATTCAACAAACGTAAATATGATTGTAGGTCTAATAACAGGAAGATATACATCAAGCCATTGATCGCCTATGGTCGATTCAGTGGCTAATCCACTTGGCTAAATACATGGGACCAGATATGTCAATGAGCCGCTCTCTGCATTAAAACCATTGACTGTGGGCTGAATCAATCAAGAATGTTGGCCTCGACCACAGTAAATCAACCCTACATTAGAGAGAGAGAGAGAGAGAGAGAGAGAGAGAGAGAGAGAGAGAGAGAGAGAGAGCAGATTCATTCAGAGATGGGAGGAAATAGCTTTGAACCTCAATGGATAATCCCTTATTGAAAAGGAAGCCACGATTAGGTGAGATCAATCCAGTCAGTGTGGGACAGTCACTCTTCAAAATGGCTCTCATTTTAGTTAAATATATATTTTAGGCTACTGGCCAATGTCCACGACTGTCTTTATAGAGAACATGTCTAGAGAATAGAGGGAAAGGGGACATAAAAGAGGGATAGGCACAGGCTACTAAGCTAATTGTCTGCTTACAATTTGATGACTTTGCTTTTCTAAAATCTCCAAAGGGATCGTTGCCAGACAGGGGAAGGGTTGCCGCATCAGTCAGGTGATTTATGAAAAGCCTCAATCAATATGTAATATTAATTTTGCAAATGAATGTCAGAATGATGTAGTCCTCAGGTCGTATAAACGAGCAAACGTTTCACACTTTAATGTGCTCCATGGCATCGAATCAAAAGCATTCTTCCCCCAGCGGCGCTCGGGAAAATTGGTCAAAGTCAA
>NW_027282709.1:0-103449 GCF_046629955.1 Centroberyx affinis
CTTGCCCATGTATCCAGTCCTTAAGGTCGGAGGTCTTGAGCAAGCTGCCTATGACTTCCATCTCATTGGTAGGCGATCTGGCCACAACTCACATACCCCAACAGCTTAAACCTTTTATATTAATATCATTGACTAAAAAGGTCATATTACTCAATTGGAAAGACAGAACAAAAACGTCTGTAACCTATTGGTTTAACATCTTGACGGAGCCCTAAAAGGCATGGCCCTCCTCCTTTTTTCAGTTCCTTGAGAGCTAATTTCCACAATTGAACCCATATCATGTGTTCATGGTAATTTATGTATGCATACCCGCTATGCATCACAAAAAGATATCACACAGTGCAACGTCTTGTCCTGTCCTCTCCAGTCCTGCCCTGTTTTGTTTAGCCTGACCCTATATAGCCCGTACTAACTTGTAGAATTGACTTTATATTATATACCCAAAAGGCAATAATTTGTAACTTTTCTCTTCATCTCCCTTTCCTCCTCTCTTTCCTTATTGCTCGATATGCACAGTTGGTGAGGCGGCGGCGGGGAAGGCTTCTCGGAGTCTGGCCCAGCACATCCCCGGCCAGGGCGGGGTGGAGGGCATGAAGGCAGCGGCTAGCGGGGTGGTGGGTGACCTGGCCCGGGCCCGCATCGCCCTGGACGAGAGAGGCCAGAGGCTGGGGGAGCTGGAGGAACGGACCGCCCTCATGATGACCAGTGCAGAAACCTTCTCCAAACACGCTCATGAGGTAAAAAAAAAAAAAAAAAAAAAGGAGATTCAGGGGGTTTTGCCATCGATTCCCAGCAACACTCCCCAAAGAAAAATCACTATAATATTCCATTAATATTTCTATAGAGCTGAAATTTGCCCCCTTTTTCAGTGTCCCTCATTGCAGAAATCAATTTCCTATAATCCAAAACAAAATCATTCTGATATTCCTATAATGGACATATAGTAATTTTTGTCTCCTATGCTATCACTTTAATATTGCTATGATATTCCTACAGTATACTGCTACGATTCCAGTTACTCATGATAGAGTGTTTTTTTTTTTAGATTACTTATGTGAAAGTAGCTCACAGAAGAAATATATACAACTATTTATTGGACTACTAACTTACTTTACTTACTTTCAAGCTAAAGCCATCAAGATTTTGTCCAAAAATGTGTGAAAGGTATGTTTTGTCTGAAGCTGATCAATATAATAGCTTAAAATATTAAACCCATGTATATCAATTGTACATTCAAAATTTCCAGGAACCCCATAACATCTGAGCTAAGCTGATGATAACATCACACAAATGACAACAATCCAGAAGACCCAAGGCAACCTGATTAGGCCTATACATGATTTTAGTCTCAGAGGGGGCAATCTCAGAACCCATCGTCTATCGGTCTGACGACGATCAGACTCTGGGGGCGACGGCCAATATTTCAGGGTTTCCGGTGTAGCCAGCAGACATCCCGGACAAGACTTCCTCTTCTGTGCGCCGGTCATTGTTTACAGTCCGATTAGCAACTTGAGACGCGAGAGTCGAACGTTTCTCCACACAATACACAAACATCGATACTTTTTGTAGGTGTTTTAGGTCCGGACGACATTTCGGCTAATCTCTATAAACAGATATCTGCATATGAGACGTCGTCTCTCAACTCCGACTCCATTCTCACGTCTCAAGTTGCTAATCGGACTGTAAACAATGACCGGCGCACGGAAGAGGAAGTCTTGGCCGGGATGTCTGCTGGCTCCACCGGAAACCCCGAAATATTGAGTCTAATCGTCGTCAGACCGATAGACGATGGGTTCCGAGACTGCAGAGGGGGTGAATCGTGAAGTTTCAATACTAGCCAAGTAGCCGGTGTTCCGTGCTGGATTGTCCCCCTGTACGTGAATGTCCCTCCAATATAAACACATGCGTCTTACAATTCTGCCTCCCATACGGCGCTGCCCCCGGTTGTAGTATCATATTTTAGCCACCAGGTGTAATTTGTACACAAACACACATGGCACAAGTGTTTACTGCAGGCTTGCTGTACAAAGATGTAACCCATGAACACCTGTGATGTCCAGTGGCCATAAAGAATATAACCTAAGGGAATATAACCTAAGAAAAGTTTGTTTTTTTATTATTTTTGAAACACTAGCAATACCATTGGTGTGACATAGAGGCTACCAGTTATCTCCACCATGGTCTCATTTGTTTACGGTAATTATACCTAGGTATCACCATTAATTTGATAATGATATAATAAGATTTAAGCATGCTACACATAATACCTTTAATTACACAAGACAAGCAAAATCACAGACTTTTAAAAATCCTCAAACATAGCATTGTTCTAAAGAAATCTACTCAATACAGCAGCTGACGCAGTAATAACTAGTTACTCTTCACCACTGACAGTATTGGCGTCTCCTTTCTTTTCACAGCTGATGCTGAAGTGCAAGGACAAGAAATGGTACCAGTTCTAATAGCAGGACACTGGGCTGAGGCTGCCCTTGGCCTGCTGGGAGCTTTACGCCGGGACAAGGACCTTCACTCTGCAGACGAGAGCGATTCAGAGAGACACACAAGAGAGACTTTGTCTTGACGGGCCTCTGTCTTTGTGTACGGCATTGTCACATTTTCGAAGGACTAGGACAGGTTAGCTACTTGTCTAGACGTGTAGTAAGACGGGACGGTGGATGGTGAGAGGGGATAGGAACATTGGAGGAACCGGAGATGGGACTGGAGATGTCCGACAAGTCCATCCGTGTGTGTGTGTGTGTGTGTGTGTGTGTGTGAGTGTGTGAGCGTGCGGTTGTGAGCGGGTGGGTTTCCAGGACCTCACTGTGTAGATACTCTAAAAGTTAAGAAACCAACAAGAAATGCATGAAAACAAAAATGGATGACTATTAAAAATATCAAACTGCCATATTAAAAAGCAGCATGCTACTTTAACGGGAGGAGATACGAAAAATAAAAACCTTTATTTAATGATATAAGCCAACAACAGAAACTATGAAAAACTTTATATTTTTTGAAATATTGAGAAAAAACTATATATAAAAATGGAAATGTATACCTGCATTGCTATTAAGCCAAAATTTGTTCTTTTACCTTTTTTTTTTAAATTTCATTTGGTTTCCAGCACACAAACTTGACACAATATTAATATTAGCTTTCTTTACACATAGACCCACTGAGACTAATGCTAAAACTATGTCCTTACAAATTACTTTGAAAACTCTGTGGTCGGCACAGTGCAAACACAAATCAGTAATATTAACACTTAACTCTGCACAGTCTAATCACACTAATTTCATTTTTTTGGCTGCTGCTACTTACTAAGACATTATACAACAAGGAATATTTCACTCCCCAACTAGAATTATATGAAAACAGAGAACAGATTGGTGTGAGATGTATGCAACGGTTTGGAAAAAAAACATTGGTTGCTGAGAGAGTTCAAAGCCTATTCTGTGAGGTCTGAACTGAGCGTGTTTATATCTATAAACATATGTATTATTCACGTGCCATAAAAATCAAGATGGGTGAATCCCCTCACTGTAAACTAACTAACAAAGAGCTAATATGTGGTAGTCATGATATGTTTCCTGTGGATGAGAATAGATGAGACAAAGTCCATGGAACTGAAAAAAATAGTGAGGGTTTTTTTTTTTTTTATCTTTTGGTTGTTGTTTATTCATCATTCAAATCTTCAGCTGCCTTTGTCAGATGTATGAGTTTGGTGAGCTACTGGGTTGTGCCTGTGTGTGTGTGTGTGTGTGTGTGTGTGTGTGTGTGTGTGTGTGTGTGTGTGTGTGAGAGAGAGAGAGAGTGCATCACACAAGCCGATCTAAAGACAAACTCTTCTTTCTCTGCCAAAGCAATCGAAAATGAATGAACTTTTAAATGTCGCCGTGGTTTGTGGGTTTTTTTGTTTTCATCTCGGTAACCAGAGCGATCCTCTTTCCACATGATCTCACATCATGCTTCTAATGACTCTCACTATCTTGTCTTTGACCGGAGTGGATAGAAGAGGTCCGATTAAATCACTACCATTTGTATTTGTTCAGGCAAGAAGTCCATGGGATAGCGGGAGTAACATCTTGTTGTTTTTGCAGTGACGTTCAGGTGTGAGTCAGTCATTGAAGAATCTATGTACGTGTGTGAGACGTTGGTATTGATTTGAGCAGAAGGAAAATATCTTGTTTTTCTTTACTTATTGTTCTTGACTATGATATCCTCTTTGTCCCAACCCCATATTTGATGGCCATGGCCTCTCAACCGAGGGCTCTCGTATGTTAAAAACAAGAAATGTTTCATGATACATTGTATCATATTGTGATTGTGTTGTACATATCAGTGAGTGGCCACGTAACACTGGCAAATGGGATTAACTGAGGAGGATATTTTGTACTTGTGTATTTGTCTCTATTTTGAATTGATCTGAGAACCAAATGGAGGATTATCGATGTCCATCTCTCACGCATCAGGCCTTTACGCACACAAAGCATATATGCACATGAAGCATTGTATCATAGTCACGTGAAATATGTACCACAGCACACACACACACACAGGGAAAAAAGAAACAAAAAAACAGATACAAGATACATCTGCATTGTCATTTCTGCCTGCTTCCTCTCAGGCTGGTGAGACATTCCTTAAGGCTAGACACCATTCGTTTTCACCAAACTCAAGTCGACTGAAATCCGAAAGCCGAGCGACATGGATTTTAAGAATTGTACGTCCATTGTCTTTGATTGAATGAGGTGTGGTCTTGAACACGACGGGGAAAAAAAAAAAAAAATCTATTTCTCTACCGTCTCTGTACCGTCAATGAGATTTGTGTTCAGTGCAGTTCTAACTTTGACTTTCAATGGCAGAGAAAACAAAAAAAGACAAAAAATCTAAAAACAACAATCTGACTTCTACTGACAGGGTGTTTTGTTAGTATGTTTTTGGTTTTTATATCGACTGTACAGTTCAACCCTGGGAGTGAAGAGAAACAAAAAAAAAAAAAAAAAAAAAACATTCTTGGGATATTTTTCTCTGTATATGTTGTACCTGTTACTGCTGGTACTGTACCTGGTATTCTGGCTCTGTCTAAATCACTGGAACTCTGTAGTTCTTCACACTGTAGTATCCTGACCAAGCATTTCTCTGGTTTTCTCAACGATGGCAGCAAAGTTCGTCTTGTTTAAATGGATTCTACCACCTTTCGTTCTTATTGATATTATACTAGTGTAATAGAAATTACTGGACAAAAAAGAACTGAAAATATGTTGATGCAAAATCAAATTGAAATAAACATTGATTGATGTACACAACTGAGAGCTCTGTTTCATTGGTCGTTGTCATTCTAATTAAGAATATGCAATATTGGTATCTCCTGCTGCATGTATGGATTATCAACTGGGTATATGGAGCAATGATTCTATATCTTTTTGGCTGTGATGCCTACTCACAACCCCCCTATCGCAAAGCATGAAAGTGCATCGTGGTTAACTTTTACACCAAATGAGGATTTGTATTTTCCCCTCTCAGGCTAATTTACTTGATTTATTTATTGAGAAGCCTGGAGTCAGCAAATATTCATTATCTCACAAGAAAAAGGCATTTATCACAAAGATTACAACCATGATAATAACTGTGTATAACTACAGTATGTCCACATTCTATAAATCACCTGGACTCCCCCCCCCACCCCCCAAAAAAAAAAATGTTTTTCTTGTGACCTCCTGTCCATTGATGCTGCACCAATGAGCACAGTCTTTCATTAGAGGAAGTGTACAGGAAGAATAATCCTCACTAGATTTAGGCCTAGACATGACAATTGGGTAACGCTTTATTTTCCAGGTCAACAATTTCCTAATAATTTCCTGGAAAGGAACTGTTAATTTCTTAGGAAGTTTCCTGGAAAGAACCATGAAACGATGTAGCATTTGTATAGAAAATGTCAGCAGTCTGGTGGAGACGATAAGATAATGTCAATTTCTAAAAGAGTTTCCTGGAAAGAACTGCAAACTATAAACTATTTACTGGAAAAATAATAGGCAGAGGTCAATAATCAGAAATCATTATTCATATAATTATATAATATCGTTATTGGTAAAAGTCTTAATTAATTTTAGTTATTTTCTATATATATATATCTGTACTACATAATTTCATGGTTCTGTCTTGGAAACAACAGAAGAAATTGGAGGAACTTACCAACTACTCTTTCTCTATTTTCCCTATAATTAGTACATAATGTCATGGTTCTTTCCAGGAAACTTCCCTAGAAATTAACAGCTCCTTTCTAGGAAATTAAGAAATTGCAGACCCGGAAAATAAAGTGTTACAGACAATTGAAGACTACAACTTACTACCCTTTTGTAAGATTAGAATATACACTACTACACACTATCAGAAGAAGCAAAACAAACAGCTGCTACAACTGGGTATCCCATAAAAAATGTCCACGTCCTACCTGTAACTAGGAGGCTCACATGATTTTTTTTTCCCCAAGTCGGCAAGTCATATTTCCAATAAATTGCTCCTGCTGTGGCATGAACACAGCATGCGCAATAACTGTTTGAATGTTTTGATGGACTTCATTAGCCATTAGTGACATGATGTCACTAAACTGTGCACTGATTGGACCAAAATGTCTTCTTCTTAGTGGGTGGTAGGGATGGTGAAAAAATAATCACAGCAGGTTCAACCATCATTGGTGAGTCCAGCTTTCTCTGGATGGACTGGCTCACTGCTGTTTTGTATTTCACTTTTAAGTTTCAATTTGTTGCTTCGTGTGCACTGAGAAAATTTCATGCCAGTGTCCATACCCAACACAAGAATTTCATTTGGGCAAATAAGGTGAATGTACGGCGTAGATGTGACGCTCTTCTCTGTTGCAGTCCCACTTTGTGATTGAGGCTGATAAGACAGGTGTATTTTTACATCAAAATCTTTCCTAGTGCAGCTTTAAATTGCAACTTTATCCACAAATAATCCACTAAGGGTCCTTGAGGGCATTATATGGCATCCCCTGCCAAATGAGAAATAGTTTAATTCACTCCAGCACTCTAGCACAATGAGGCAAACAAGGTGGTTTTATATTATCTGGAGGATGAAGGGAATCATCATGAAGGGAAACCTCCACTACATTCATGAAGACCAGATCCCAAGGTATCTGTCATGACTTTCATGTTTTTTTACTGCAGCAATTTGGAATTATGGGATGGCAAAGTTGTCCAAAATGGCCACTCAGTTCTATACACGCTGCTTTTTAAAATTTAATAAAATTATTAAATCAAATTATCAACAAATTCTACTACATTCGTAAGGTTTCCAGGTATTCCTGTCATTCACACATTTGTGGTGTTTTATGTCCACCATATCTCACAATTCCTAACCTGGTCTTGTGTAGTTTTTAGTTATTTCCACTAGATGTCCTCCTCAATTTAGTTTCCCCCTATCTGTTGGTCTCAAGTACTAATTGTGTTGATTACGTCAGTCACCTGTGGTAACTCAAACAAGAATCAAATGCTTACTACATCTTGGAAGGAGAAACGTTTTAAAACCATTGCCAAATCAGGTAGGTTTGAGAAACAAGTAAAAACCTGACTGCTAATAAAAGTGACAATATCATAGATTTGTTTTCTTTTAGATTGTTAATTAAAGAGTTTTTCATATAGATTTTAAATTTGATGGGGTTTAGCCTACTGTGTGTTAGCTATATTTCTGTGTAGCCGCAGATTGTTGTGTAGCCAGTAAATTTCTGTATTGTTGCGTAGCCAGATTGGATGTAGACTCTAGCCAAATTGTATATGTAGTCACATGGTTGGTAAAAGTACAAATTTTGACTGATTATTAATATTTTTTGTGGGTAGTGATCTTGCCTTCACTGGTATTGCTTACCATCAAGGATATGCTTCCATGGGCTCTTCATCTTCAAAACATACAAAAATTGAAGGAATCTGTAATTAAGTCTGTTTGCAGAGATGAAGCTCCAACTCTTGGGGTTCTTCAGTCAATCTCCTGGAGACACAGACAGAAGGAGAGGAAACATCAAAATGAAACTTGAATCTCCAGATGGTGGTAGAGGAAAAAACGGACTCACCTGATACTTCAAGAAGTATTTCTTCATTCAAAAGGTGTAATGCTTTGGTCCAAGAGAAGCACTGACATTTTTTGGAGGGCAATGGATCAGCGTTCATGTCGCTCCCTCCATCAGTACCCAGATCCGCCTGGGGAAGCTAATGATCCTACCAGCAGACTAAATTCCAAGAGAAGACGCCTGAGAGCCAACTCAAGGAATCCTAGTCACAGCCCCCAAGCCGAAAGCAGTAACAACAAACAGCCCCAAGAGCACTTAGCAGTAGGGCCTGCCCTCCGAATACTACAACTTAATGTTGAAGGCCTTTCTGCAGCCAAGCGAAGCCTCATTGAAGTCTTCGCTTCGCAACACTCTATTGATGTTATCTGTCTCCAAGAAACCCACCTTGGTACAGAGGAAGCAGGCCGCTACTCCATCAATGGCTTTGATCTTCTGTGCTACACACCCCACACCAAACATGGACGTGCCACCTATGTGCGAACTAACATTGCCGAAGCCAATTGCTAATGTATACAAGCCCCCTAGCGCCAATTGGGATCAGCAAGTCTTACCCTCCCTACCTCACCCTGCCATCTATGTGGGGGACTTCAACAGCCACCACCCTGACTGGGGATACCCAGCAGCGGACAGTGATGGGGAGGCACTTTCAGACTGGGCATCTAGAAATGACCTTGCTCTGATACACGACCCCAATCAAAGAGGAACACTCCACTCAGCTGGAACAAGGACTACTCCCCTAACCTGTGCTGGGTCAGCTCTGTGAATGGAACCCCCTATCCTGCACAGATCCTCATCCTTGACGACTTTCCACACAGCCAACACCGGCCCTCACTCATACACATTGGCCTTGGTTTTTAGAGAAATGAGACGTCCTTTCCTCTGAAGCGTCATGTAAGCGATGTCATGACGTGATTAACGTCATGGCATTCAGCTGCTCTCGTGTATCCTCACTCATAGCTCCTCAGTGATCCCTCCTTACTCCTCAGAAAAGAAATAAGAGGTTTGGGACAACCTTCAAGATGGCGGACCAGAACGACTTCCGGTTCAAGCGAGGATCAAGGAAATATCAAATAAGAGACTTGGGATGCACCCACAGTGTTCCTCGACCTCACAGCCACTTATGACACCATCTGGCAGAAAGGCCTCCTACTGAAACTCACAAAAGCACTCCCTGCCTGGGCAACAGCAACAATCAAAACTCTGTTAACCAACTGGAGGTTCAGAGTCCACCTTGGACAGAAGAAAAGTGCATGGAGAACACAGACAAATGGGCTCCCACAAGGATCCGTTCTTGCCCCAACCCTGTTTAACCTCTATACAAACGACTTACCCAACACTAAATCCCGCAAATTCATCTACGCCGATGACATCTGCCTGGCAACTCAAGCACCAGATTTTGATTCACTGGAGCAGGTGCTCACTGAAGACCTCGCAAAACTGGACCAATACTGCAAAACCTGGCGCCTAAAACCAAGCCCAGCAAAAACAGTCTCCAGTGTATTCCACCTCCAAAACGCAGAAGCTGCCAAAGAACTAAACATCCAACTGAGCGGACTTAAGCTAAAGCACGCCCCCTACCCAACCTATCTGGGAGTGACCCTTGACAGGATCCTGTCCTTTAAGGAACACCTGAAAGGAACGGCGGCAAAGGTGAAGTCCAGAAACAACCTGCTTTGTAAGCTCGCAGGCTCAGCACTGGCTCTTGTATACTCTGCAGCAGAATACTGTGCCCTTGTCTGGTCCAGGTCATCCCATACACATCATGTGGACGCCCAGCTTAACACAACCATGCGAATCATAACCAGGACTATTTGCTCAACACCACTCCCCTGGCTCCCTGTCCTATCCAACATAACCCCCCCCACCTATCTGACGAGTCGCACTTACTTAAAGGATGCTCCAAAAGGTCAAAGATTCCCCCCATCTACCAATCCACGAAGACATCTTCAACCACCTACTGCTCGTCTCCCATCCAGACGACCAATTTGGAAGAAAACCCCACCAGCTGACTTTACCACGCAATCTGCTTGGGAAAAGGAATGAAGGAATAACAAAAGCAATGCTTTTTATTTACGAATGTAGCTTGGCCAAGTCAGGGCTGCTTCTTATTAAATTCATTCATTCAAAACAAGACACTTGTCTCATACACAACAAAAGGGCAAGGGGGTGGGGGCAAGCTCAATTTCCATCCCTGATTATGGGAATATGTTTTTTTTAAGTTGACAGGCTCTCAGATACTTTGGCGGGGGAGCTGGTGCCCTGGCGGCCTGCCAAGGTGTTAATATATGGGAAACCCTGAGAGCCAAATAAATCTTTGTCCCAAACATCATAGAAGCCACTGTATATATTTAGCAGTAATGGCCAAAGGGTAGGCAAACAGGTGCTGATTTGAAAAAAAGGTTTTTTAATAGTCTGAATAACAAAGGTAAGGGTAAGTCCAAGTAAAAAAACACAATGCATTTCAATGTTTGGACAAATAAGAGTAATATGATTGCTTAAGATATAGCTAGTAGCTAGCTATACCTTGATGATTTTTTTTTTACCTGAAATATGCGAGTAGGTTTTTCTGCTGTCATGTCTTCTTCCCTGAGACACACTCTTTTATTGTTTTGGAAAACAACGTACTGCTCCATGTCCATGTATCATGGTCAATTACACAGCACCGTACTTTTGGCGTTCTTACCTTGTAAATGACCACATCCCGTCTCAGAATATGGCTTTTTTTTTCGTGTCTGTTTTCTAGTGATTTTATTTTTTGTTATACGAAATGGAAAATGAAAATCAAAACATTTTTTAAAATTTCACTCATCCCTTTTTGACCATGAAAAATTTTTATTTTTGTATTTTAAAACAAAAATCAAATAACCACTCGTTTTGTTTTTTAAATACCCGTTTCTGGAAGGAAAATCGAATGACCAAAAGATACACGGACCCCCAAGGTTTGATTGACGCATCCTTATTAGCATATGATGAAGAAAAATAAATCCATGTGAGGCAATAACTAATAAAATTAATTTATGGATGAAAAATAAAGTAAGATTTACTAAAAACAAAATTACGTACAGGTTATTTTATTTTTAGTCAAGTTATTTTATTAATTTCCCAATTTCTCTTTGCATTTAATTATTGATTTATTTAGAGCCTTTACACACACACACACACACACGACAGCTTAAACCTGATACATCATCTAAGTCTGGCAAAAGACAGCTAAACCTGACACACAAGTCCACCTAAATCTGACAAAGTAGATCTGCGAATGACAAAGCATACCGTAGGCTATGTGGAACCTTGTAATTCTGACCGATTGATTCAGGCCGGAACAAAATTGATGCATCGTTACTGGCTGCTTTGGAACTTTCGAGTGAGATGAGTGTGAGAAACGAGTGGAAAAGTCAGTGTGTGACGGGGGCATGGAGGGAGGACCCAGGTGCAGAAAACACACAGGAGGCAGAGATTCGACGTTTACTGAAGATCTTCAGGCATGTTACAGAGTTCAGACAACAAGAAAACACTCAACTAAACTAACGCTTGGACGCAAGAGAGGTAACACAAGCTATACAGCAGGTCAACTCATAGCCTCCTCTTGAGCACTGAAGGGAACCTAAATAGACTGGCCTAATGAGCCAATATAACACAGCTGGGTGATGAGGAGACAAGATGCAGCTGCTCTTGCTGACACTGGCTGGTGTCTTCAACCCAGCATCAAAACATCAAATTAAGTACAAGTACCACATAATGACAGCTCTTTTAGGCTACAGTTTAAAGAAAAGTGATTTTGTTAAAAAAAAAAGATGTCAGTGTACAGGATTTACTGAGTTTGAGTATGATGGAAGGTTTTCACCAATATTGTACTTGATTCATGGGCCAAAGATTACCTTTCACACCTAACTGGAGAAAATAATGTACAATCATGCTTCTGAAATAACTTGTGATTTATCAATTAATAGAAATACATGTGAAGGGCTTTGTAGTTAGTTAGTTTATTTTTATTTCTGCGTCATACCAAACATCTGGCCCATCCCACATGGGATTACAGGACACCACCATTTTACAAAACATATATCTTCCGGTGATACATATAAGAGCAAAAAAATAAATAAATAAATAAAATGAATTGCCACATTACAAAGTACTACTATATTCTTTCAAATAACATATTTGAAATGATAGGTTTCAAATGAACAATACACTGAAAAGAACTGCTACAAACTTAGTTTATCTTGATAAAGAGCTTTTTTTCTCATCTCCCAGGCTTTCTCCAGGTAACTAGCTAATCTAAATGTTTCATAAGCGAACAGCCAACTCAATCTTTGTGCATCATCCATATTTACAAAATCAATATCTGTTTTTATCTTACTAAACAAAATATTGCGCAGTTCCCAGAAAAAAGGGTAATAGAAAACAAAGTGAAACTCATTTTCTATATCGGTCAAACAGCACATTGAACAAATACGCTTTTCTTCTTCCAGACTGACATACCATAAGTGGTAAAATACCAGAAATTGTTCTTTAAATTGTTCTTTAGTTCAAGACACAAGAGGAAAAATATGTTAAAATACTGTATCATACCCTCAACATCAATTAACGAGTCTCTCCAGAAACAGATGATCACCTGTTACTTCCAAGGGTGGAGAAGTTCACTTCAAACAAAGTGAACAAGTCTTTTGCCTCCAGTGGTTTCACTGCATTGATGAACAGGTCCTTGAATAATTCACCGCAGCTATTACTGCAGAAACTGAACCCGATAGTAGTTTGGCTGTTTTCAGATAGACCTGAAGTCAGCCCTAACAGCCAGTTTGTGAGCATGTCCAAAAATCAAATATAAAATATCGGGAGCATGATCTTACCAATATAAACAAGGTCAAGGTCATTTTATCTGAGAAGGCTTGGGCCTTACAAAGGTCAGGCGGTCCATCTCAAATATATTAAATACACTGAAGAAAAATATAAACGCAACACCTGAGCCAAACCACGAACAGCTGGCCTGAGGTTCTAAAAGCATAGAAATGAGTAAATAACAATTAAATAAAGTTATTGTTGATTGTTAAGTAGAGGATCAGTTAAGATTATCCATCCAAGCAATTAATGTGTAATGCAGATAGGTTTGGTGTTATTGTATAAAGAAAATATATAGGCAGAAAGCACAACAATAGGACCCCGTTGGTTAAATAGGGATCATTCAGATGTAGACTGAGACAGCGAATACTAAAAAAGCCAAATGTACTGTGACCAATTTAATGCCCACTGACAATATGTGGTTCTAGTGATTGTTCGACAATATTTGCTGCTAATTAAACATGTTATCTTAAGTACCTTAGCCTCATTTTCTTTCAAGTTCAAACCAAAGGATTAATACAGGAAAGAGGAGAAATGACAAATCCAAAGAAACACTGTACTCACTTAAAAAAAGCCTTTGTCCAAATCATTCAGAGAATATTTTGGGCTTTTCCCTTTCCCTTCTGGCCCCGCAAACAGTCTCCGCTCACTGCCACCAATCATCGCTGAATAAATAAATATGTAGAATTTGAGGTGTGACCAAGTCAACTTTGCTTGAATCCCAAGTCGGTCTAGTCTTGAGCCCAGGGGCGTCACTAAGGTTTGAATACATTTGGGGCTGAGCTCATGTAATGCGGGGCTGATGTGGGGAGGAACATTGCATTTTACCCTACAGAACAAATTGGGCAGCGTTTGGGGCACTCTACTGCGTTACAAGCCAAGTTACACATCGCTATACAGTTGTTAACTTGAATCTAAAATTTATAAAATTAAAGATCTTATAGCATGCCTCTGTATTATAATGGAATGGAATTGTTTTACATAATTATTATATTTTGATGGAAGATTCCATCACACTGAGCACTAACAGCTGAAAACAAAATAAACAGAAAAAGGCTTTTGGGTTTGGTTGGTGTGGCTGCTCTCTGCTGTCTCCCTGACTATGACTTCCTCAATCTCTTGTTGTTCTTCCTATGATATTGATAGAATGGACATTACCTTTAAAGATACAATTCACCTGTTTCATATTTTACTATCTGTTAACGGCCTATGCCAGATCCTGGCCATGGTTTGGGGTGTGTTGCTGTCTGTCTCTCTCTCTGTTTCAGACCCACCCCCTTTGACTCAGTGATTGGTTGTGAAGTGGCCTCACCTGGAGCTTGTTGGCAATCAGGACCAGTATAAAGGCCGGAGAGAAGCTCTAGTCACTGTCACTTGGCAACTTGACAGCCATCCCCTCTGTTTTATATGTGTGCGTGTTGTAGCGGTTGCTGTTTACGGTTTTGTCACTTGTTAGCTGTTTCTTTGCTGGCTCAGATCAGGGAAGCTCTATAAGGGTGTGCTGCCATTTGTTTTCCTCCCCCTTTCTTTCCTGTTTTTGTTCAGTCTCGGAGTTTAGAATTGTACTTTTTGTTTGACTCAGTTTAGCTATTTTTGTTTCTTGGCATTTTGGGAATTTTGTTCATTGTTTTTGGCCTGGGCCACCCTGAAACCTACAAAAGCTTCCCTGACCCACTGAACGAGCCGATGGTAAAATAAATTATCTTTTTGTTCACTTTATGAAAGGGCCCATGCTCACAGGTGCTGTCAATCAGGTACCTGATTGTCAGCACCTGTGGGTACCAGAAGCTCAAAACAAGAGTCAATAGCAACAGCAGAATAAGCTGTTTGGCATTGGCAGAGAAGATTTGGCAAATTTTTCATGAGCGCAACCCACATACTCAGCTGTGCTGCTCATCCCACAAATGCATGTTCCTTACAAATGGGGCACCATTTAAAAGGGAAATAAACAGGCTTTCCAACGGTATAAAATGTATTGCCAAGAAGCGTTGTTACAACAGAGAAATAATCTACCAAACACAAAGTTCCGAACTTTTTGTTCGATGTTTAGTTCCATGTTTAAAGGTTTTATTAACAAGTTATTTATTTCAGAATTGAAACCAATGATCAACTTAAATTAATTTGTTAGAATAATTGTTTCCGTTACTCCATAAAAAGGTAATTACTTGAAATATTTGTCTTGCTTTTTGTAAGAAAGAAAAATATTCATACATCTCAACGGTATAAACTACAAACCAGTTGCTCAAAGCACTGGTAACAGTGAACTTAGAACCGCAGCTCTTCAAGAGGGAGACACTGGAACCCTCTCTGCTTCATGAAATCATGAAGACTCATGTCCAGCAGTTCAAATTCAATGCAAATGTGAAGAACTACATTGCAGCTTTCTCCAAAACAGCTGAAGTTACCGGAGACCTGTCTTCAGACTTAAAAAAATATCGGAAAATAACCATAAAATGGCTCCATGCAGTTCTCACAGCATACTCCAAGTCTCTTGAAGCCAACAGATCCCCAAGTGACTTGAAAAGACAGACATTTACACCATTATTTAGCTGAAATCGCTAGAATGTATGGTGATTACCTGCAAAGGCGATATTGATTTTGCACATTGTATTTGTACATGGATTTATGATCTCCTGGCCATATTGGATTTATACTTCCTACGTGGGTAATGTCTAATTCCAATGTTTTGCATTATGTCTCTTTTCAGTTTCACACTGTGGCTCAGTGACATTCTTAACAGCTTCTGGTCTCCTGTGGATTTCTTGGGTCAAGTGTTTAACTTGGTGGATAGCTACTAATGGATAGATAGTAAATGTCTCCGGCAAGAAGGAGGGTAACCATCAGCCTTTTAGAATATCCCGATTCGGATGGATAATTATAATTAATTAATAATGGATAATTTTGTACATATTGTTAATAGTATTTACTGTTCATTGGTTTTTTTTTAATCATTTTGATAATCACCTCAGTGTCTTTTAAATAGCGAGGTTAGCCAGTCAGCTAGCCTAGCTGGCTACTAAAAAAGTCCTTTGCTCTTCATCAGCTAAGTTCTCTTTCGTGAGCTTTCACTCCTTTCCACCTTCATAATTGTAAATACTATTAACAATATGTACAAAATTAAGTGAAGTAACTGTAAGGTGGAGGCGAAGGTAACGTTACTGTAGAGTTGACAGCAGGTTGACCGGAAGTAAACAGACGTGCAGTTCGTAAAACAGATATACGTCACACTACAAGTGGAGAATAATGGGCTATTCTACTTCTAGTACGATTTTGCCACTTGACTTTAAGGTCATCTTCCTTGCCACTGCATCAGTAGCTGAGAGTTTTTAAAGTAAAAAAAAAAAAAAAAGCTATGCTACCCAGGTTCATACGGAAGAGGATTAGGGCCACATGTGAAAAATGTATTTGAGTTCTGAGTTCTGACTTTAAACTCAGAACTCAAATTAATTTTTCACATGTGGCCCTAATCCTCTTCCGTAGGTTCATGTATAGAAAGGTTGGACAAAAAAGCAAGAGAGGTAGGATTCAGGGGTCCCCACACTTGCCTTTGCCTAGGGCCCTAAAATCACTACGTCTGCCCCTGCATATCATTTTAAATAGCATGAGTTCACTGGCAAGTAGACCATTGGATGCCGCAAACCTTTGATGTGACATTTTTTTCTGTTGGCAGCCTTCTAGTGATAATTTCAAGTAAGATGTGGGAAGTTTTGGTACGCTATCATATCTCCCACCTGGCATCACAACTGTTTTCCCACAGCGCAGCTGAGGGGGATCATGAGGCAAATTCAGGTCAGGCAGGCAAGGAAATTTTCTAGAGGGTTTCTTTGACTGAGATGCAGTGTTTGCCCCATACAGAGGCACAAAATCAAAGAGTTGTCAGTGTATAGAAATGTAAGTCCATTGCTATGCTTGTGTTTAATCTATCGTGTCACATGCAGTAAAAGTAGCAGCACATCTGATGTAGTTAGACCAATACTACATTCAGATTTTAAATCTGAAAACATTTTGGGTGCAGAGTTCCAACAAGTAAAAAAGCTTCCAATGTGACTTCAAGTCAACGTATTTGAACA
Source organism: Centroberyx affinis (assembly GCF_046629955.1). Taxonomy (NCBI): domain Eukaryota; kingdom Metazoa; phylum Chordata; class Actinopteri; order Beryciformes; family Berycidae; genus Centroberyx; species Centroberyx affinis. The sequence goes on from NW_027282709.1 coordinate 16,990, forward strand.
GCTAAAATTGCTTACTGAAATATTGTGATCAATTGCAGCCAGTCAACATCTAGAACTGCAGTGCAAACGTTACATTTTAGAGTCAACTGTTGCCCACAGTGTGGTGATGGTGTGTTCACAGCTACCTGGATGTATGAATGTTCTCAGTTTTAAAAACACAATCAGTAGTCATGACGGCACAGACTAGGAAAAGGCCCAGGTTGAAAATAACCAAAATCATAAAAAAAATAAATAAAAAAAATGCAGTTTCCAGCCACTTTTAGTCAGGTTTATTCAAGTGTAGACCAGAACACAAGTTATCAAGATTAGACCAGAACACAAGTTCTCAAGTTAACACTTCATGGTCCCAAAACAAAAAAATAACCTACAACTCAAAAGCTCAAATCCATTAAGGACATGTTAAGATACAAAACAAAAAACACACAACAGTTCAGACTGTTTGTCAAATGTCTTTAAGTGGGGGATGCTGCACAATTCTCAGGGTTTTGTTTTTTTTTGTCACAGGACACCTCTTCAGGAGAGGTGTCCTTTTAATATGCTGTTCCTGCAGACATGGTATTTTAGAGGAGGTTGGTCAGAGGGTTTGAATGAGATGATAGCTGCCCACCTATGTTCAAGAACAGAAGTTTTGTATGTCATGTTACATTCTGAACACGTGTTCATGCTGGCATCATGGTTTACATGCAATATTTTATGGTTAAATGGGCACAAGATGTGACATTTTACATCCACGCCTAGTATGTCTCCTTTTACTGTTTCTGAGTCATCAGGGACTGTTGGTGCTGGCCATCTCGCTTGTGAACAACTTAAGTCTCTCACTTCTCATGGACACATGCAGTCACAGTAATCTGGGTAGAGAATAAGGAAGGATTGTGAGGAAATGTAACTGCAATGTTTATTCCACAAAATGAGCAATATGCTAGTTTTGAGAGTTCAAGACACCATGAAATGATATCTTTAGACTACTTCCTTGATTTGATGCATTTGTTGGGGCAGGACATAACAGTGAGGGATGATTTAAAAGTCCAAGCCACTGCAATATCAGTCAGGGAGAGACAGGCAGTTTTGATAGGGAGGTGCATTTCCTGTTTCCAACAGGAAATACATGGAATCAAGTAAAGGTGGCATTTCATGGGGTGCATTCCATTTGGTAACGATTTCTCCTCGTGTCCTCGCCTCGCGTCTCTTCCTCGACTCCTCGGTCAAAGGTCATGGAGGAAACGAGGAGAAGATGCGAGGAGGCGAGTGAACCTGGCTTGTCAATTGGAACGTCCTCACATGCGCCATACTGAACTGACATTTGAAGCGTTGCGTTGAGGCTCCTTCCACACAGGATGACAGCTGTCCAAATTGTGTTTTATCCACAGAAAAACATTTAACATAATTCAGATTAATGTTTAATTAATCTAAATTCGGCTATGCCAGCCTCTAATGAGCCGTGTCTACCTCATGAAGGTAGAACAGAAATTCCAAATGCCTAGAAATTGGTTAGGTGATTTCTGATTTTATTGTTTTTTTCTATCTACTGTATGCTACATTTTCTTTTTGGGAAGCACTTTGTAGCACTGATAAGAAAGGTGCTATACAAATCAGATTATTGGGCTAAAGAAATGTCGTGAGCTGATGTGTGTCTGTGCGCAACTTTTATCCTTTATGCGACTTGGCTCAGACAACGATCATGTGGGCTATTTGACACCTCACTGCCAATGAACCAAAGTGCTGTCTCTTCATTCCTAAATAAATTCCCCAATAACCATAGACCTAGCTGTAAGAGCATAATGTGGAAATTGAATGAAATGCTGTTAATGAGGTTTAGTACGAATTTATTCTCCCGAAGAGAAATTCCATGGCAACACAGACATAATTCACAAGAATGATGAATACAGAATGAGAGACAGATCAAACACAGCAAACCGACTGGTGATCTAGAGAATACACAGAAAGTGATTCCAGCAAAAGACAAACGTGCTGGCCTGTGTGATGAAAATATGTCCTTTCATGGCAACAGTCATTATGCCCCAAGGTTATGAATGTAGTGAGAATGGAAACATAGGTAAGCTACGCCTAAAAGGCAGAGAAAGTAAATGTATTAAAAAAAAAAAAAACGGTACAGGATGAAATCAGATCCCAAAATTCAAAAATAATGTCACAAATAATCGTGGTCCTGGAGTTCCTCAGGCTCACAGGGGCAGATAGCTGTGCCGCCAGTCTGTCCCGCACTCCCTGCCCCCCTTGCTCGTTCCTGACGGGGCGGGGTGGTGGAACCTCCACCGCATCTGGCCTGTCATCGTCTGGGTCCACGACATCCCCAGCTGTGAGGCAGATGTTGTGGAGGACAGCACAGACGGTGACCACATCCGGACCAAAAGTGTGCTGCACCTCCAGGGCCTTGAAGAACAGGCACCTCCTGCGGGTCTTCATCATTCCAAAGGCTTGCTCTATTACTGAACGAGCCCTGGTGTGGTGGCGGTTGTAGCGCTCCTGCACCCTTCCCTGCAGTGGCTCCCGGTATGGTGTGAGGAGGGTGATGGGAGTCCTGATGCAGGGGTAGCCACCGTCGCTGATGATGAAGTACCCGGGAGGAGGATACCTTGCAGCGATGTAGAGGCTCTTCAGAGTTCTTCAGGACCCTGGTGTCACGCACCGACCCAGGGTACCCCTCGACCAGGTTGACGAACCTGCCGTTTCTGTCGCACAGTGCCTGCATCTGCACTGATGCGAACAGCTTGCGGTTGATGTAGTCCTGTCCGTGGGGGCCTGGGGGTGTCTTGATCTGGATGTGGCACCCGTCTTTTGCTCCCACACAGTTGGTGAAGGCGGGGCTCCCGGATAGCTCCGTAAAGCCCAGAGCCACAGCAGGAACGTCCTCCTCAGCAGGGTAGTGGATGTGCTGCCCACGAATGGCCACCAGTGACCCACAAACCTGGTGGACCACTCTGTGGACAGTGGTCTTTGACACCTGGAAGGCCCTGCTCACCACACTGTACGAAAGGCCGTGAGCTAACCGGTACAGTGTGATAAGGACCTCCAGGTGCTGAGCCCAGCCTCTTGCCTTTCCCCTGCTGAGGAGTTGCAAGAGGGCGTTCACGGAGGTGCGGGACAGACGGTAGTCAGGCCTGAGGTCCTGCTGGGGATCAAAATAAATCTGGAGCAGGGGCACCTCCCTATTAATCTGCGCGTAAATCGGGGGGTGGTCCGCCTAAGAAAACAACACATTGTAAAGAACATGAGTGGTTGCATTTTTCCTTATGGTATTTGATTTTCTTCAGGTAAATTCCCTCACATATAGTCAGTGGGTGTCATCTGAGCTCTCACCTGCTCCAGTAGCACCATCATGGTGCGTAGACGTCTTTTGTGCCCCCGCACATTCTAAATTGTGAGCCTAATCACATCAAGAGATGACAGGAACTGCATACTGATTTTACATCTTCAGTGCTGAGCGCCCTCTTGTGGCTACATGACACAATAACCACATGTCACAAAGTTTAGGTGCAAGGTTGTTTAATATGTACAGATCGCTTGTTGCATACCTTGTACTTTCTTTTGAGGTATTGATACTTATACTTGATACTGCAGAACGAGCAATTCAAATGGGTAATATACAATGAATAGCTATTGTAGCCCAATGTTGCAATAGCAGGCATCAAACATGAAACACTCACCCCCAAGCACCTCTGGCAGCATTTCTCTTCCCTGTAAAGAGATGTTCCCTCTCTATGCGCTGGAGGATCAGCTGGCGTGTCTCCTCTGTCTATATTATCACATCCAGAAGCCTTATGGTCATTTACTTATTCCTATTTGGATTGGGTTTGACATCCTACAACTGCACCAGATCTGTCAGTATATGGACATATTTAACCTAACACTTCATAAACACACGTTCCGCTAACATTTAAAACCTAGGCTATTTCTGTTTGGACAATATGTAACAAGTTGGAGCTACTAATCTGTCCTTTCATTGTCCCATATGAAAATGCTTATACAATTTCACTCATATTTCAACAACACTCAGCATCACTGACTGACCCAAGGGTGGAACTACATCACTGGTGGGGGACAACATGTTTACTATTTGCTTGTTGTTCAGTCTTTTTATTACACATTTTTATTAGTTCACTGTTCCTATTTACCAATATGGCCATACTTAAATGTTCATTATTCCTATTTACCAATCTATACATATGGCCTTAGTTCAATGTTCATTATTCCTATTTACCAATCTATACATACGGCCTTAGTTCAATGTTCATTATTCCTTTGCATCAATCGCATGTTGTGCTGTCTAAATAAAATAAACTTATTTTAAATAAAATGTTTATTGAACAACAGAATTCATACTTTTTTGTTCATTGTTTTCCAATTAATTTTTCCAAAATTGAAAACAAGCGATCTGCTCTCGCCCTACTCTCCTCTGCACACTTTTCCTCCGCCTCCCTCTGGAACTTCATATCCTCCCTAATGAGCTCCAGAAACTCGTCGTCTGCCCTCCTAGCTCCCTTTGGTGGCCCTGGCTCAGATGCTCCTGCCTCTCCTTCTTCCTCCTGCTCCTCCACTGCTGCACTTGGCCCTGGTTTGTCCTCTTGGATAGAGGCAATGAGCACAGCGGGGGAAATGGAGTGCCTCTGTCCCAGCACCTCATCCATGACCATGGGGACAAACCAAGGCCAAGTAGCAGCAGTGGGTTTTCCGCCGCTGACTCCCTCTCCTGACCCTGGACACTTGCAATCCTAAAACAGAGGATAATCTTAATAACATGACGGTCAAAAACAATGTCACATCTTCAAGGCACATTTACAATAATGTCTTTATTAACTTCCATGATTGTAACAATTATTATTGCTTTCATGTTACTATACAATGTGCAAAATGAGAAAAGTGGTGTTTTAGTTTAACAACCATTTTTATTTTTTTAGGCACTACAAATTTTGGCAAAATAAGTTTTCCAGTTGGTATGTGTTCTGATCAATTGTACAGCTCGATATAATCCCATGTCATTCTCTTTTTTGGACTTACCTTTTTATAAACTGAGGTTGTGACACATTCTCTACTGAAAGACTGGTGATTTTTGGGGTTGAACTAAATTAATAGACTAAAACTAGGCTAAATACCTTCACAAGCAAATACAACTTATTGGCAGTACCCAGGACCACAAATCACAGCACTTTCTGTTTGGAAGTGGGAATGCATCATACTTGTCTAATGTCACACAGGCATGACAAATCTACTAGTCTATTCCTAAAGTAGATTTGAGGTTGTACCTGCCCCTCCACCTATTATAACACACAGACCTACTGACATACTTACATACTTTCTAAGCATCATCAACTGACCATTTCATAGAATCAGTCTAGGCTATATACTTTATATTTCTTTTTAAGGTTGTCCCACTTCTTTTTGGCCTGCAAGGGAGTCACCTTCCCTTCCAGACCCATTTTCTCCAGGATCACCCTATAGCACACAGAGAGAAAACAAGTAAAAAAAATAAAGCAGATATTAAATCAGTTGTCAGCAAAACAAAGGTTTATGCCCAATCTACTAGCTATCTTAATTATCATGTGCTTTGTATAGGTAACTCATTATTACTGACCGATTATTCCACACTGTAGCCTATATTTATAAAGTTCCATTTGTTGCGAGGTATCAATATTGTATAGAAGCATACCCAAGACAATTGCCATTAACTACACTAGTAGCCTACTGCCTTTCCTCCAGCCGTAGCTGGCAGAGTTTTTGGCCCCCGTGAAGAGGCCCGTTTGTTCTTTGCTCCCGAAACACAGAAGCAAATATTTAAGCAGGTGACATTTTCAACATTATAAGAGGACCAGCCGCTAACAAGCATGGAGAATGGACCTCTGATAGCGAACAAGAGTAACTTAGGTTAGCTACCTAATGTAGCGGGATGGTTAGCTGGGCTGGTAACGTTAGTAGTTAAGCGAGTCATGTAACTAACGGAAACTTTGGCGCCTGTGGAAACATACTACTTACTTTAATATTACACACTTAGCTAAAGATTTACCAGCGAGTTTTAAACTAAAATTGTTAGAAAGCAAAACCAATACTCACATTTAAAAGTGAATTCCTCCGCTTCAGAGGATGTTCCTGCCGGGCCAGATGCCATTTTCACAGAAAAAATATAAACAAGTGACCGGCGCGCAATGGATTTTGGGATACCATGGGCCGCAAAGGATACACCACTTCTGTCCTCTAAATTCGGCCAAAAGAAGGCTGCATCTCTCGGCCGCATATGCAGGAGCCTTTGGAATGGGACAGCCTTCATGACCCAGTATGACGTATTCGGCCTCGAAATGCGGGCTTCGGAGGAGGCAGCCCCAGAAATGAGACAGAGCTAATATCTTATAATTTACAGAACATTTTTATATATAATATAAAATATATTTTTATCAGACAGGGTATAAATATCCAGTGTTAATTACATTTTTTCTTCTAAAGACCTTGATAACCAATTTTCTCAATCGGCCTCAACCTAAGGGAGATGTGGTCCTATATGAGCACATTTTCATCCTAATTTTAGTGCATTAGGCCTTTTTTCATGCTTTCCCAATCGAGACCTCTAACCTCTTCACTTATTCCACTCTCAGGATATGTGTGTGTGTGTGTGCATGTAACAGAGGTTTAAATGTAAACAGGACTTTCTCTGGAAGACCCCCATTCCATTATAGTCAATCTTCAAAGCGTTCTTTTGTTCCAGATCTATGTTCTACATTTAATTAATTTAACTACTGTCCAACAACCTCTGTTTCCACTGTGCTAGACATTCAATGTTTAGTGTATATAATAACATAGATCATGACTGTTTCAGGAAAACTACACTCAAAATTGTATCTAGTAAGGCATACAAGATATGGCCAAATTTATTAATAGGACCATCTGGTAATAGAGTGTAACCTTAGGCTTTGTGCCAAAACAAGGGTCTGCTCCCTTCATCACTGCACCTTTAAATCAAACCTAGGTGAACATCATTTGTTCCTTCTGTAACAGCTCTGTAGCGCTGAGAGGAACTGAAGAGTCAGGTGATAATTATCTGTGAGTTTGTCATTACGAACGACACTTTTCACATTACACAAAGCCATTTGACCCATTGATCACATAAAAATATTGATTAGTGGAGCCTTAATGTTCTAGAGAAATACTTAAGATGTGAAACCAAGATTTCAGGGGCTTTAAAACTGAGCAAAAATCCAGATTCTACTCTAGAATTTATTGTAAAATTAAATTGTTATGAGATTAAAAAAAAAAAAAAAAAAAACCTCACCACACATCTTCTTTAAGCCAGTCCTCAAAATCCTCCACTTCCTCCATTGATCCTAGCTTGCTGGTCAGATAGTTCACTTTGGCAATTAATTGCTTTTGCTGTTGTTTTATATACTCCAGTAAACTCATAATATGGACTTCTGCAGCTGTTAAAAAAAGATTAGAATATATAAATAAATTCCAGTCTGCTTTGGACAACTCATTAAGGCAGATTTCACTGAGCAGATGGGAACAGCAAGTTTTTGTTTTAAACTGTAGGCCACAAAGAAGCCTTGATTTGGTAAAGGTCAAATTAATGTCTTACATGTTATAGATATTTACTGTACTACAGTCCACTTCATTAATGCAACTAACATGTCACACCTGCAGCAATGTCTTCTAATTAGAGATTAGTTGGCACTTGGTCTTGAGAAATGTTAAGGGTGTGAAAAAATCTCTTCATTTATGTCTTATGTTCTAGCTCAAACTACATGCCAAGAATAGGAACAAGAAATTGATGAGACTTCGAAATAATACAATTCCAATAATACCAGTGTAAATTTTGACAAGAATTTTAAATTTAGTTTTAGTCTTAGTTGTTTACTGAAAATTGTAGTTGCTTTAAAGTCACATTTTAGTCTTTTTTTTTTCTGGCATCTACAATCGCCATCATCAGGACTGAAAACCTATGTTTGTAATTGTGCCAAGTGCTGCCACTGTGGGCCGGGGGCTGACTATAAATGTGTTTTCCATCAATGGCGCCCAAGCAATGTGGAAATTGCCATTTCTCTGTAAAGTCCTTGGCAACTGCTCGCCATTCCTCCACTGTTTTTAGTGTCTGCAAATGTATGAGAACAGAATGTTTTACAAGTTATTTACAATTCTTAAGATGAGATTTCTCCTCACTACCATACCTGACCTCCCAGAGCAACTACTGAATCTCAACCCCAACCTCAACTGTAGTGTATTCCTAATTATGTGTATCCCTTTACTCCCCCCCCGCCAACATATACACTGCCCTACCCCTAGCCCACCTCTGCAAATAAGATATTGCTGACCTTCAGAAACTCATCTTTCAAGACCTGATGCAAAGCTTCACATGTGTCCTTAACTATTTCAGATACTGTAGTAGCCCCAATCCTGTACTGAAAGCTCAGCGATTTGAAGCTTTCACCTTTAACAGATAAAATAGAGGGAAAAATAACATTACTGTAAAATTAACAAACTGCATAGAGCAGAGAGAAAATTGTACATTTGTTATACAAACCTGTTGCCAAGAATCTGAGAGTGAACAGAGTTGACAAGAGTCAACACATGCGCTGCAAATACACACAACACAACCAAATAGACAAACGCACTGCAGGTAGCACAGACGACAACGGATCTGTTTCCAGGGGACAAAACAAAGTGATGAACCCACCTGGGACACGCTTGTTGTTCAATGCTTTGTGACTTTTGAAGTTACTGAAGTCGGCTACTCGTCAGTGGTGTTGGAAAATGAGCTAAAATGTAAGTTTTTTTTTTTGGTTTATTTTACATCGTGATCGCATGATTCATTCAACAACAAGCGTGTCCCTGCCGGGTTCATCACTTTTTTGTGTCCCCTGGAAACAGATCCGTTGTCGTCTGTGCTACTTGCAGCGCGTTTGTGTATTTGGTTGTTGTGTGTATTTGCAGCGCATGTGTTGTCAAATTGATGAAGATGTTTTCTTAACTTGCTTGTGTTTCGTCTATCTGCATGTGTTTTCTTGTGTGTTTGCTCTCTCGGCCACCGTAGAAAAGCTGATATAGTTAGCTAAGCTAACCGGCACCAACAGAAAATAGGCCAACTCTGCATCACTCTTCATCCCCAGCTCCCTCGCCATACTTTTTTTTTTTTTTTTTTTTACTGTTTTTTACCTACCATTCTGGCAACCGCAGGGAGGAGGGGTCAACTTTGAAAGTTGTGTTGTGTACAAGCCACAGCCAGCAAAATCCTACTCAGTATGCCTTAAAAAAAATAAAAAAGGTTAGGTTACATAGCAACCAAGTCAGTTGCTGGTCAACATTCAAAACCCAAGTCTAGAAAACGGCATGTTTTGCTTTCCAGTCCACTGTTAATGTGGTGGACGAAGAGGAGAGACCAATATGTCTCGTGTCTAAAAACTTCGGCAGCTAACAACTGGCATGAAACCCAACAAATTAAAAAGATAGAGAAAAAAGTTGAACTTGCAAGCTGACACTAGCTGATAGCTAACTTCAATCAATGTTATGGCTTTGTGGTTAATTCACTTTCAAATTTAACAAGTGGGCAGAATTCAAGTGTTTAAGGTACATTCACTTTAGTTAATTCACTTCTCTGACCAGAAAATAAGTTGCAGGCACAAATTCTTTCTGTCAAATAGCGATGAAAGAGCCGTGAACGAATCGTTTGTGGCAAACAAATCTTCATTGGAGCTGGAAGTCATCCCTCACTCTGCCAAACAGCTCTGCAGCGGCATACGCAGCCATTCAAGAATTGAGACTCGCAAATCGTGAACGGGAGCTGTGTGAGTGACAGTGGGTTGGAGAAACTAAACTTAATAAGCAGTCAGACAATAGTAATTTTACTAATTGACTGACTGACTAATTCACACTTTGCATTCCTCCACCTACGTAAATAATTTTGCTTATCCCACAAACTCAAGTCATGTTAGAGAAAAGTCAGTCCAGTCATTTTGGCTGCATCCTAACTTAAACTATTGTGTATATCCTAATCATCTCTGTGCCATTATCAAATATCATAATCTATTTTGTTTGCATAGTTTTGAAAATAAACACTACTACTCCTACTACTGTTTTATAGGTCTACATTCATCTTTTGTTAACTTTGTTCTCGTGAAGCACAATAAAAGCGTCTAAAAGCCTCAATACAATCAGTGTGTTTATAGTAATTTTTATTTGGACAGACAGACATTCATTCGCTGCCAATCGTTCACAAATCGACGACCGATGAACAAGAAATAAAGGAATTTGTTTATTCTAATCCACACGGTTCTTAGTGGTTGAATCGACGTGGTTTTCATCAATTCAAAGACTCTGTGTTTCCACTTTTATGAATGTTGGCTGCCCTCTAGCGGTACTGGATAGACACTGCATTGTTCACGAACACGAATCATGTGGAGGCAACCCACTGTTCTGTCGTTCATCATTCACCGGGAATCTTCCCTCTCACCCGCGCATAATGGCCAACTGAATCAAATGAACAAAAGAGTCAATTGAACAAACCTTTCCACTGAGTCACTCATAAAGAAAAGAGCCGAACCTTTCATCACTACTGTCAAATAGGGCAGCCAATATCGTACAAGACAATTTGAGGTGACACAATCAGATTTTAAAGCTTTTTTTCTGACCACTGGAGGATGACAGAAACCGCAACACATTTGTAAACACGCAGCAACGCCATAGGCGATGGAAGCCTCATTAATATAATGACCCCTCTGTTGTCAAAGTTGATCCGAATCGAAGCTCCTCCCGGCGCATTCAGTAGCTTTTCATTTTTTTTTAAACTAGCTTGTCTCCTCCCTAGCTGTTTAAAAAAAAAACAAGACTAGGTCAAAACCTAGTACTGTATATGGCTGGACGTGTATGGGTGTGCCACGGCCGACCATCGGCGTGCTGCATCGGCGTCGGGACCCCCGCCGAAATCTCAGCCGGATCACCGGGAACAAATTGGCGCCCATCTAGCGGCACTGGCCGGCACCGTGCCCCCCGGAAACATGTGGAAGGTCGGCAGTAAGCCCTCAGCGTGGCGAAACCTCCATGCTTGTCTGTGTCTCTCTCTCCCCCGACAGAACAGAGGGGCTTCAGGTGGACTGAGCTCGCGCATATGCATCGAAATAAACGGTGATATGATGTAATTGTATAGATTCTACTTTAGCTTCAGCTTACATGCATGATATTGGTCAGCCTGCAACAAAACGGGCTCCCGATCTCAGCGGAGAAACAAGATGGCGGAGAAAGCGAAACTTACATTTGTGGCTCTGTGATCCTATGATGTGCCACGTGCCACGGCCGACCAATGGTGTAACTTGGTCACTCAGTCAGTCAGTCAGTGAGTGACAGACATTTGCGTTTATAGGGCTGGCCCCGCTGTTGCAGTCCAGCCAAAAACTATTTTGTTGACAAATGTGTTGTGGTTTCTGTCACCCTCCAGCGGTCCTAAAATCGCTTAGTATAGCTTTAAAACAAGTACGAAAAGAGCCAGTAGACTGGGACCTATTAACAACTGCTAAAATATCTGGTCCAATTGAACCAAGGACCTCTTTTATAAACTTGATGTAAAGAGGGCAGGAGGAGAATTTCATGTGACAAATAGTTTCCTCCTAAAACCAAAAGAGTAATAGGTTGAAAACAGCTCAGTGCTGTAAACAAAATACAATATGGTGGCAAATTAAATACATTAAAAACACATTAAACACTTGAGAATGAAAACAAAAAATATAATCTGAAGACATTTGGGTCATATAAACAACATCCCACATGATCATAGAGAATGCAGTTGACTGGTTCAGTTCAATTCGGTTCAATTGACTGGTTAACTCAAGAAGATTGTGCTGCTTTCAACTCCTAACATTAAAGGATAAGTTTGGTGATGTTGTACCTATGTATAGACCTATATGTATTGTCTCATACATAGGTGTTGTACTTTGACCCACAGAGAATATCGGCTTCTGAGTCAGCAGTTGGTTGAAACTGCGAGCTCCGTTGCTAGGCCTCTTGCTGCTAACAGAGTGAAAATGGATGTGAAAATATCTCAAAAAAAATAAAATAAAACAGCCTGTGAAAACGATATGGCAAATTTATATATAGGTCCAAAATTGCTGAACTTATCCTTTATGAAAACTTTTAATATTAAGCATTGGCTTCCTCAAGGAAAAAAAAGTACAACACTTACACCTACAGTGAAATCATATATTTCATATATCAAACTGTACAACACATGAAAAGATGGATTAATGTGGTGCTTAGTTTACCTACATTACGTTATTTGCACCACACTGAGTATAAAGTAGGTTTGTACAATTTAGTACTGTAGAGCAAAATTCATATGCCTATATGAATAACATCTTTTTCACATAAACCATGCTCCACGTTCCAGGCTCAGAAATATATCTGTTTGAATCCATTTTATCATGCCCACTTCAGTCCACTTGAGGGAGCCATTTACTTATTTTTGTCTGGCTTCCCACAGCTTGGCTTTGACCAAACCAAGTCACCACAAGCAACCTTTTGCCCAGGCAGCATTATGTTTGTTAATTGCTAGGATTAGAAAGCCAGGGTTTATCTTGCCCCTTGACTCTGTATCTAGAGAATGGATCATGTCTATTCAACATATGTATTTTGCATTTGTAAACTATTGTGAAATAATTATATTTTGTGATTGTCAGCAGGACAAGCAACTGTATCTAGATTCCTCTAAATCTGCATAAATTGTAGATTTTTTTTTATTTTTATTAACTCAAATAATTGCTTAAATGCAGTTCCTGAAACTACTATACTGTACCTGCAGAAGGCCCTAAAACACTCAAAATATTAACATGTCTCAAAATGAAAAAAATCTGCCAAATGGACATCTGTCTTTCCCACTGCATAAATACTGACAGGCAAAATGCCAAGTATCAGCAGCAATATGACATGGTCAACCCTGAATGCATCTTCCTTTAGTTTACACCATACTGGTGATGCTGTCTATAGACTGTATAGTGTTGCTGTCACAACATAAATTAGTGTAAAAATAAAAAAATGTTCTGCATACAAGTTATTCCTCGCGCACACACACACACACACACACACACACACACACACACACACACACACACACGTATTTAAGTATTCAGATTTCACACTAATTTATGTCTGTGTGTTATGACACAAATACAAGCTTTTTACAGTATTGCAAACAAAGTGATTCATAGTTTGGAAATAATGTTGCAGCATATACAGTAAGTGCAAAAGTTCACAGTAATTACTGTAATGGAAAAGAAAAAAGAGATTTGACTGTGGCATCTCACAGGTCATCCAGTATCACACATCACATTTACATTTTCTTGCGAAATTGCACATTCCTAGTTGTATTTTGCATGTAAGGATTTACACAATGAACACATGTATAAATGCATGTGAGGGTGATAGAATTTCACTGAGATCAATATCATCTATTTTGATAAGTAAGACTTTTATTATATAGTGTTACGGGCGAAAGTGTTAATGGTGGGCGTTTTGGCACAGTTTGAAAATGTAGTTAGTCATTTAAGGATTGCGATTGAGAAAAACATATCACTGCTTAACGTATTATAAAACCAGATCACAAGATGGTCTAGTTGCTCCACATATTGGCTCAGAACCTGGCAAACTGGGCTTGCATGCGTAACATTTGCATATCCGACCTTTGTGTGGCCCAGTTGCAGCACGGTGTTGCAACTATCTACATTTTACCGATGGGTACGTGAATACAATTATCTTGTTTTGCTTATCTTTCCATAAACAACAAGTTGTACCATGAGGAACATTAAAGGAATAGTTCACCCAAAAATGATAATTCTGTCACTATCTACCAGTTGAAACACAGGTGAAGTTAGTCGATGTGACACAGGGGAGGTTGCCAGAACAACTGAAGTCAGTGGGGACCGGTTCTTTAGAGTTCCAAAAATAACAAAAAATGAACATAAAATGACTCCATACAGCTCATGCAGCATAATACAAGTCTTCTAAAGCCGAACAATCGCACAGTGAGTGGAAAAAAACTATATTTACACCATTATTTAGCGCAACTACAGCTGTTTTTCGGAAAACGGTCACGCTTGCGTGCACCCAGTTTGTACATTCATGTGAATCTCCTCCACTTCCGTGTTTACACTGCTACACATAGGTTTACATCACACAAATTAAAATAGCTCTGTTGGAAGTGCCTCGGTCAGACCTAACTTTTCGGGTGCCTAGCTGTTGTAGCTGAGCGAGTGTTCTGTCCGGATGGTTCAACAGAGACTGTAAGACTGATCATTGCGGAATACAACTGACTTTTCTCAAACTGCAGGATCCAGAGCGGCTCCGGCTAATTGCTGGATGTCAACTTCTGAAACAAGTGAAACTGCACTGGAAACAAGTGAAATTATATCCACCCAGTGGCAGATTTCTTCACTTTTTTAAGAAAATTGGGATTTTAGGACTCAATAATAGACTAAATGACTTGGAAGATGGAGATTTTTTGCAGTGTACACACACAAAGACATATATACACCTATATTCATGCTCATACATGTAGGCCTAGGCTATACATACATAGCCTCTCCTATTTATGATGGCTGCATTTACACATATATACTGTATATTTAAATATTAACCCTGAATACCTACATCTACATTTCCTAGACTATGAATAGGACAATCAACATGTCTGTGGTATATTACAATGGGAAAATCAGGGCACAAAATCAAGTCGTGTCATAGTGTAAGACAGATCACAGGATATGATAATATGCACTGAATGATTACTTAGATATAGGAAAGGAGACAGGTCAAATTTTTCATTTAAACTATCTGGAGACACAGCGTTTAGTGTAAAAATCCAGCAGGCTTCACGTTGGACTAGTAGTTTTTAGTATAGTTACTATGTGGTTGAGTAACTTTCTCTATGCCGATACATTGAAGTTGAGTGACTGAGTGGTTACTTTCCATAAAGTGACGAGTAACAGGAGAGATAATATCTTGACATCTGTCAACTGAAGTACGTTCTGAGGTTCTCGTTCTCAATTGTCAGGATGTTTTGGAACACGGACAACGCAGCAAATATATTACTTTTTTTGTGTGACACGTTGTACATGACTGAATATGAAACTTTTTTTGCCAGAAACTGGGTTTGCAAAATAACTGTGCCCTCAACCAAAAGGGTCATGTGTGCAACGTGGAGAATGCAGAATGATTGTATACAACTTCATGATACATATAGCCCATCATTGAATTTTAAACAGCACTCAGGGCGATTTGACACACATTACTAAACACAATCGGTGAAAAGGAGAAGAGCAAAACCACACTTTCTGTTTTTTCTCTGAGGAATATGGATTTTGATATGCAGTGAATACGCAACGATGCACAATCTCTCGCGCAAGTTACAACTCCTGCACCAAGTGTTAACATGTAGTCTCCTGAGAATGAGGTTAACGTGTTTTTCTTTCTTTTTTTTTTTGGTCAGACGATTTCTGAGCAAGTGTCATGGCTCAGGAAATGGGGAGGCTGCAGCACACAACACAACTCACATCGACTGTACTTTGAGAGACGGTGGTTTTGAAACAAGACACGTGACGAAACGCACTTCCTCTAAATGGAAGGCCTGTGCGCTCTCTCTGTCTTTCTACTTTTGCAATCTGTGACTGACAGAGGGATGGCGGGGACGAGGTAAGATACCAGTAAATGGTCCGTCAAAGGAGTTCATCTGTGGTCCTAATTTATGATTTTACGTATCTTTTTTTGTTTTTGTTTTCTTGGTGACTGGTGTATGCCTGCATGCTCTTTTGGATCATTAATGGTTCAAAACACTTTTTGGGGTGATTTATATGCTATGTAGGCCCTCACTTACTGGATGTGTTATGCATGGAATACACAGTAGTTTGTTTTCTTATTTAAGTCTATCTAATCGAGGATCGTCCTCGATTACAGGTTGTACTTGGGGCTTGATGAGCTCAAAACAGCTTATTAGAAGGTGTTGAGACATCTGGCTTGTGCTTTTGGACAGAGGGATTTCACGACTGCTGTATTTGCTAACTGAGTTGCTGTTAAGGTGTCATGAAACTGTTTTTTGCTCAACCCTCAGCATCCGGGTTGCAGATTCAGGGTTAAAGATAACCTTTTGCAACACACAGAACACTACGCGTTTTGGCGTTATTGTTCACCAAATTTAGGGGGGTGTTTTAATATAACTTCATGCATGACTTTAGCTTCCGTTGCACAGAGGGCTTCACTTTGTTTCCTGTTACTGAAGTTGTCTAAATATAGTTACTTAACTCATCAGACATTCTGATCAGTTTTGTTTGAGGTGGGTTTTTGTTATGTGGACAGCTAGTGCTTTGCTTGATACTCTGGTTTTATCCGCCTAGTAGAAACCCACAATGCAGAAAGGTGTTTGAGAAAGAAAAGCAATGGACTTAAGCAAGTTTTCAGACTTCAGATCAAACCTGTTGGTCGTCAACATGAGCTTGATGCTATAGTTTAGGACAAATCTTTCTTGACATTGATTGCAAATAGCATGCATCAGAAAATGAAATTTGAAATGAATATTGTGAATGTTGTGATCACATCTTTTTGAAGCAATGTAATTGTGTATAAGAGCAAAAATGACCAGTTAATTTGATGAACCCAGACCTATAGATGGGCAGGTGTTTAGTTTAAAGAAGAATTTAAGTTGGAGAGGGTCATGTTGAAAAGCTCCAGCATCTTCTGTATTCATCTGACAAAGATCAGTCAGCTCAATAAGTGTATACTTCCAAGAATATCGTGTACATTTATATTTAATGTTCATAGAGGTCCTAAAATTGTGTGTGTGTGTGTGCACATGCCTGGTTCTGGTGTTACAAGTAGATCATAGGTTTCCCTTGTTATTGACAGACACACATTGCAGAAACAGACGTGTCGCAATGACTTGTGAAGCAATCAGAGCCGTGAACAGGAACCCAAAGACATCTTACCAGCAGAAGGAAAAGACAAGCCTTGCTCTTTTGTACATTTTTGTTTCACTTAATGCTTGTGGGGCGTTTAACAGAATTTATTGTTATAGTTTGGGAACTGCTCAAACTTTCATATCAAAGAACCCCCAAATAGATATTAGACACCCATTTGATAAGATTTTTCTTCCAGGAAACCCCATGAGAGAAGATTTTTGTTTTTAGATGTGATTTTATAGAATTGCAGAACTGTCTATACTTAAGGTGGGGAGAGAACAGTGGAGAGAGTGAGGCCACTGATCCAAATATAACACACTGTATATAGTGAATGCTGTAATACTGAATATGAAACTTTTCCTCATTTTGCTGGAGACCCCCTGGAACCTCTGCAAGGACCCCTGGTGGTCCTCAAACCATACATTGGGCCCAATGGTCTAGGATATAATGGCATTCTACATTAACAGCACCTTTGTACACATGTCAATATGTACGTAGTAGCTGCATATAACAATACTATATTTTCATTCTGACTTGCCCTTATGGTATGCACTTAAAGGAATACCTTGACATTTAAAATGTTATTTTAGTCTAATATTTCTGTTCTTCACCAGGTTGTAGTGTGGAGAAAATATTCTAAGTTATTAGAACTGTCAGCTCCATTATAACACCCCTGTATTATCTTCAATACTCTTTACTTGGTCTATTCTCTTTATTCTACTCTGCTGCAAGTCATTTCCCCATGAGGACCACTAAAGTTTCATCGATCTTCCTATCTACCCACCTTCTTATCTACGCCATTTCTAGAGTAACTGGAGGACAAAACAAACAACATGGCAACACATGTTTGACAGAAACGACAACATGTCGAGGTATCCCTTGAACTTTGCTGTTTTGCCTGTCTGCAGGATCACCAACTTACAGAGCGGCGGGAAGCAGCCGCTCCCCCTGGTTCTGCCTCACCAGCTGACTGTGGCGTCGCCAGGCGCTGTGCAGATGCGCATCAAGAGCGCCCAGAGCTCCGGGGAGCGCCTGAGCCAGTCCAAGTCCATGGTGCTGCAGGATTCTGACCTCCCTCCGAAGCCTGTGAGTATAGGACAACCGATACCCTGCACTGCTTCTCGTACTGACTCATTCTGTGCCCAGTGTTCCTGTTCATACACAAGGCAGGGTGGATCCTTCTGCCTTCTGCCCTAATTTAATTCACATAGGTTCCACTGGAGGGCTTTAGTGTTGCATACTGTAGTCTAAATGCTGTTTCAGAGGCCCTTCATTCCCACTGGCACTGACTGTCAAGGTGCTGTGTGTAGCATTTTAACATCAATAAATCATTACCACATTCATATTGAGACAGTAGTACAATTTCTGTAAATGAACAAGACCATCACCTAGAACAGTGATTCTCCCTTTTTCATATCAAGGACCCTCATTTAGTCCACATTAGGGCCTCGGACCCCCATTTGATGAGATTTTCTCTCTTGGTCCCAAAGAGATTTTCTCTCTTTTCTCTCTTGGACCCAAATCTGAGAATATTTTTATTGTTAGCTATGATTTTGTCCAGAATTCCATGACTATCTGTATTGTAGGTAGAGAGATAACAGAGAAACTATGATCAAAATAATCATTCTTCTACATTCTCTAATTGTGAAATGAAGTTTAACAATTCAAGTTGCTGGGGACCCCCTGGAACCCCCTCAAGGACCCCTGGTGGTCCCCGGACCCCACGTTGAGAACCACTGACCTAGAAGACTGTCAGCCTCCACCGGCCTCTACACTGCATTTTCCATTGTGTGTCAACAGGTCTGATTTGGAGGGAAATCTGTTGGATTGCTTTACAGCACAAAGGCAGATTGCTTTATGGCACAGTACAGAAAACATTTTTATGTTGAGAGTAATCCACAACTATATTCCAGTTCCACTATTCTGCATAGTTTCAACTTGATATTAGGTCAACTGGTTAGAATGCATATTGGCTGTCATCAAGGGCTCTCATCCTCCTTTTTGCACTTCCAAAAAAGTGCCAGGGAGGGGAAGGGGGGGCAAGTAGCAACAGGAGGTAATGGGGTTTATGGGAAATGTGGTCTTAATTTTGAGAAACACTGCACTAATAATACCACTGGCGTGAGATAGAGGCTGCCAATCGTCTCCACTGTGGTCTCATTTGTTCACGGTTATAATATCAAAGTATCACAATTAATAGAATGATATATAAATGTTGAAATGCTACAAGTAGTACCTTTTTTTTTTTTTTTTTTAAATAACCGCATCATTGTGTATTGGAAATAACTTAGATCATTTCTGGTTGGATTTCACAGCACAGACGTATTGACAGTTGTTAGCCATTCTGTGACATATTTGTATAAATTCCAGTAATGATGATTATGTATTGTTTTCTAAACTGTACTTGCACAGTAGGTGATTATCATTAGCTTAATTGAGATGATCTCTGTTTGACTCCTAGCAGGCCCCTATGGGAAAAACATGCTGTAAAAAAAGATAAAACAGATGATGCATTTACAAAATGAGCAATCTGCTGTGGCATATTTGGTATGAAGTAGCTATCGCCGTGTGGCCATGATGATCTGGATAGAACCGCTAATCTAATCTATTTGATAAGGGCTAGGGAGAGCGGGGACACCTGTTTCGTATAGTTCTCCCACAAAGCCATTGCATCTGTTCAGTTACAAAATACAGTAATATTTCATTTATGAACCCATCCACTGACAAACAAAATCCTCCTAATATTCATTGCAACTTCTCATAGTTTGAGGTAATTGACAGAAACCAGAAGATGCAATGTTTTTTGCACAGTCTCAGCCACAAGCGCACATTCGAAGCTGCTTTTTTCCCATGTTTGCTAATTACGCAGACGATACTCGCTACTTGTTTGCAAGATGTGGCCCTGTAATAACAGTTTTACCAGAGGGCAGCGAGGCAGAGGCTACTGTGTGTAATTAACCAGGATCGTCCTACAGACTGGAAACGCGGTCATTAACATTCAGGGCACTATAAAAGTGTTGCTGTAACGTTGCATCAGTTCACCACTCCAGTGTACAGGCTGTTGTTTTGATTACGGTCATAGGTTTCATTGCGTTGCAATGAAAAACACAAAGGTTATCTAATCTCATAAACAAGTGCCATTGTGTGCTGGTGAGTGGGGATGATGACATCAAGCTCAGATCCAAACCCATGATTGTTCAGGCTGGAGGTTTGTCTGCTGGTTTTGGGGGGAAAAAAATTAAATAAAAGTCAGAAATAATAATAAAGAAAATAGGGCTGCTAAAAAAATTGGACCCAAACAGAGAGAGAAAGCAAAACCTTTGGGTCTGTGAGAAGTCTGGGCCATTCTTGCTGTCCTCAAATTCCCAGCATTCCTAGAGTGTTGAGCGACCAGTAGAGGGCAGGCCAGCACTGTGCTAGTGGGGAGAAGTTCATGTCAAACTGGAGACGCTCTACTGCAGTTTTTAATAGGTCCCCGCTCTCTAAAAAGGGAATGCATTTCATCGAACAGTATTCTTCCTGTTCTTGCATGCCACTTTGCTAAAATGGCAAATACTGTGTTGTATTTCTGTGTAAACGGAATATTACAACCACATCGTCCTGGTAATTCTTTACAAACTTGGTTGAGGAAAGAGTAAAAATCTGACTGAATTCAATTGATTTAACAACTGCAATGCTGGATTTATGTAAAAAAAAAAAAAATTGTCTTTTAGGGTGAGTTTTATTTTTTTTTTATTGATATCAGCTATCATGGTCTGATCATGATTGGCATTGGGTTGGGGTGAGCAGCGAGGTCTTATGCCTCACACACACACACACACACACAGAGCTGTCACACAATAGCATGCACTATACAATACAAATATAATATACACAATATAATACACACTGCTCATATGCCATGTTCTTTATCTAATCACATGTACATGCCTAATTGCCTGCATGATGTTGCATTGCATTGCCACTGGATCTGCATTGATAATTGACTTCAACATACATTATTTTAAGAGAAGAATTATTCTCTGTATTCTATTTTCTGCACCTGTTTACCTTTGAAATATAACACCTACAATATTAAATACATTTTAAATATTAACATAAAAATAGAACTAATACTATAGACGATTTTCAGCATTAACGGAGCTCAGTTCAGTGTTTCCTCTGCTCCTGATTTGCAGATCTCTCGCCACCGGAGGAATCAGTCCCAGCATAACGTCGGCGGTGCCGCAGTGTTTGGAACCTCAGTGAGTATGACAGCACATCCGTGTGTGATAGGAGAGCGCTTCAGCAACATTCTGGGTGGATCAAAAAGTTTCGCTCGGTAGGGAATTCTGTGGTCACCCCGTCAGAAAATAAAAATGTATTTCAGTAGTTGGATTACGCCGCCAGGCCGCTGTGCTCTTTTTCTCTAACGTTGACTATTGTCTGCTATTTATGATATTGATTTTGTCGCTGATATTCCCCCCCCCCCCCCCCCCTGTATCGTCTCCACTTTCAGGCCGAAGTGAAAGGTGAATATTTGAATAAAGCCAAAATATCGGAAGGTGGCAAGAAGCAGAGGAAAAACTGGACTTCCACATGGGTAGTCTTGGATTCAGATCAGCTTCTGTTCTATAAAGAGAGCAAGCAAGAGGCTGTAACAAATTTGGTATGTAAATGCATATGTTTCCTCTCTGTCTCTCTCTTTCCGTCCCTTTGTTTTCTGTCTCTTATTCTCTCTCTCTCTCTCTCTCTCTCTCTCTCTCTCTCTCTCTCTCTCTCTCTCTCTCTCTCTCTCTCTCTCTCTCTCTCTCTCTCTCTCTCTCTCTCTCTCTCTCTCTCTCTCTCTCTCTCTCTGTCTGTCTCTCTCGCTCTCTCGCTCACACATCACACACACACACACACACAGCCACACAGCTCCGGAGTGTGTTCAGGGGTAAAAAAGTGACTGTAAAGTTCGAAGTGACACCAATAGTGAGAGTTGGACACCATTACCAGCAGACTATAAGAGGGCCAGCGTTCAATTATGGCCTCATATCAACCTTCAGAGGGCTTGCCTATTAGCATTAAGAGTGCAAATGTTGAGTGAACGCACACTGTGTGCATTTTAATTTGATGCCAGAAATGAACCGTTTTCTTTTCATTTTCATATTTTTCAAACTGGCAAATTAACTTTGGCTTTGATCCCGAGGACTGGAGCTCACCCCATCAGAAAGCAATGAGGAACTGTTTACCCCCTCCTGGAGACCGCCGTGCACGAACGCGTGTGTGTGTGTGTGTGCGTGCGTGTGTGCTTTTCTTCTGAGTGTGTACATGTCTGCCTATCTACATGTTTGCGTGCCATATGTGTGAATATACACGCGCATGTGTGTGTGTGTGTGTTTGTCAGGCGGTGTGTTTTTGACTTTAATCCACCCTGCCCTGATGTGGCTCTGACGTGCATATAGAGAGGAAGAGAGAGAGAGAGAGAGAGAGAGACAAACACAGAAAAAGACAGAAAGTGGTGACTGGTGGAGAGGGGGAGTATTGGAAAGGGGAGGGCTGTCTCTAAAATGAGCTTGCCATGGTTTTTAATGAAGCTCCGAGGACTTAATCAAAGCCCTCTCCCTTACTGAGCCCCATGAGTGTCGGGTCTGTCAGACTCTCTCTGTCCAATAGTTCATTATTTGAGAACGACATTTTGAGGCTGGGTTACAGATTGAAGTATCTGGGCCCTTTTCTCAGATGGAAATCATCGACTCGTTCCCTTCGCTTTGATGATGGCGAGTTGGTGAATTTAGACAGTTTACCTACAGTGTCACATCTGTGCTGTTTGGGTCTGAGCTCACCTGCATTGCATAGTACACACATGAAGTGTAGATTATGTAGTAGTATTCAAATAAATCTATCTCTTTTGTCTAGTATATAAACTCCTATTTACATGATTAAGTATGGCTTTTCACATCTAGCATTGATTCTTTTTACACTACAAGCTACAAATCTCTTCAAAGTCAAGCTACTATTTTCACCAGTGTAAATATGTCCAATATATGTATTAGAGATATATATTCAATTCCCTGTTTTGGATAACTTTTTGACTGACACCAAGAAATCAATGATATTGTTTTACAAGATCCCTCCATATGAAACGACATGCTTACACAATCTTAATTCTCTCTCTTTTTTTTCATCCTCGAGAAAATGTTCTTGTCTCGAAACGGCTCGAATTTGCTGAGACCACAGTAAAGGGCAATAATATCTAATAAATGGACCGCCGTGCCTTTTACTTAAATTAGTTCTTGCGCGAAAGGCAGTATTTTTTTTATTTTTTTTTTCAAAATCACATTTCCCTCTGACTGAAAACAAAGTCGTCCGCATTGTGCCGCGGTTACACACAGCAGTTTTAATTGCTGGGGAAATGATACTGGGCATATTGAAAATACACTAAACTCTAATTCTCATTTGACCAAAAGATAGAAAAATAAAAAAGCATGAGAGCAAAGCAGAAATAAATTGGTCCTCTATTATTGGATTACATTATTCGCTCTATTATTGCAATTTTACTTTGTTCAAACCTGGTGAGCGTCGTTTTGCTCAAAAGATGTTGTGAATATGCTTTTTTTCGTAAATGACTGTTAGGTGTAACTGTGGTGTTTTTTGTTTTTTTTCCCCCTCTGACCTTCTCTCCGCTCTGTATTTAGAAACCTGGATGCAAGGCAGATGGAGTGGACCTATGTGGGGCAGTTGTCGAGTGGACAACCGAGAAGTCCAGCAGAAAGAATGTGTTTCAAGTAAGACAGATGTACTCAAGCCTCGAGATGTACTGGGCTATATCCGCTTACACCACATATTTCATAGTAGGGTTCGACTGAAATGGGTTTTTGAAGGCTGATATTTTTGTATTGAAGCTGCCGAAACAGAATATTTTCTGCTGATATTGAATATTGTTAATTTTTTTTTCATTTTAGCGCCAAAAAATGCCAAGTATTCAGTGTTTGATGCATCATTATATTCTTGTCAGGGTGGAAAAGCCTCTGAAGCAGCTAAAACTCACTGCTGAACACTAAAACTCTCCACTGAAACACAGAGAAATGAAATTCTTTTAGGGTTACCAGTGAACCCACAACACCTATTCAATGGTAGGGAAAATCTGGGATACACTAGGCCTTTAAATGAAGAATTCATTTACAAAAAAAAACGTAATTGAACAATTAAATGAAAAACTAAAATGTGCAAAGGAAGTAAAATGCTGTAGATTTTACAGACTTTTTACAGAACCTCCATCATATCAGAGGTGGACGACACTGACAGGGCGATATCTGATATTTAATAAAAAAAAATAATATCGGCCCCATATTTTGGCAAATCAATATCAGTCTAACCCTACTTCATACCAGAAGCTATACAACAGAAGTAAAGATAAAATGTATGCATCTTAATCTCAACACATCATCTCTGCATATCAGTCTGAACATATGTTGCAGTGATTGGTTAATTCTACTGGTAATAAATTAGAATTTCTACTAAATAGTATGTAGTGTGAGCTTTGAGCCGTGGCCCTGTGTCACTGCAGGCTGTGTGAACTGTGTTTGCTCTTCTGAGAGTGAAAGCTGGGTGTGGGGCGGGACCATCTTTGGAATCCACGTCCTCCGTTGTCCTGAAGATCTAAGCAGCTTATAAAACTGTTTTCAACTTCTTAAGATCATATTTGATATTTTTCTGAGGGCTTTGTCTTTGCGTTAGCCACCTGTTCTGTGAAGAATTTTCATTTTTATTCGTATTTAAAGGTGACACCGGGACATCTTCGCATTTTGCACATCCGCAGAAATCCTATTTTTGTACGAATTAGACTCGCAGACCCGCACAGTGGTACTTCTTATTGCCTTTTTGGAGATAATCTTTTGATAAAGGCTTAAAGCCAGGAAAGCAAACTGATGATCAATTCATCGGCGGAGCAAGTTTTCATGAGAAAACACAGTGATATCCGGGAGAAAGGGGAAGAGGATGAGAGCAGATTTCCAGATCTCATCAAACGCTTAAGACACTTCATCGCGGCAGAGTGCTACTCTTCTGCACAGCATTTCAGCTCTGAAATCTTAATGCAGGGCAGATTAAAACGGGAATTACAACATAATCTTAAATAATCCAAGTGCTGTAGACAGAGAAGTGCTTGTAATGTCGACGCAAAGCTATTCTGAGGTCTGACAACATTGTCAATCAACACCAGGATTAAAGTTAAAATTAGCATGGAAAGTTCCTGTTAATTTTTGCCCCGTCCCAAAGAGTGATTCATAATCTAAGAAATACCTCTGGAAGATATGGAGCCCAGATAGACAGATGTGATTAAAAACATAATGGCATTATTTTTATACCCACTTAGGTCACAGTTTCCCATGCCACAGACGATCAGAGTGATTCTTGTTTCTTCTTAGCTGTTTCAAAGAGGACACCATCATAATTGCTCCTTTAAACCACATAATCTGAAGGCTGGGTTTATGTAGTCAATGTGTTTCAATGTGTTTCTAAAGGCCATTTCAACTTTGATAGGAACTTTGATAGAGTGATTTCAAATTTATGAAATTATCGAAATAATGCAAAGTGGTTATTTTCAAATTCAGTACCTGTTCGGTGTCTTGTCAACATAATAACCCCAAAATGTGGACGAGTCAAAACATTTTTGGAGTCAATTAAGACTCCGACACCGTGTAATGGAGTTGATGGAACCGATTCTAAATGAAAATCGATGCAAAAATTGAAGTTGTACAACAAGACTAATTTATTACATTACCACAAAATGGTATAAAACTTGGTACAAATGTTCTATAAAGTCTGGTTAGCTCAATGAGTTTTGTAGCAACTGTCCAACTGATGAATGAATTCATTACAAATTTGTTTAAATGAAACAGTTTCTTTGATTCCAGAGTTTGGAGTCGAGATTCTAATTCTGTTTATTAGTAGAATCGACTCACAGAATTGTCGTGATGGAATCAAGAATCGGTTCGTTTGGATTCGACTCTCCATCCCGTTGCGTCCATCGGGGAAAATGTGTTGACTAAATGAACTTTTAAACGTTCAAATAAGATAAAGCAACTCTTCTCAACAGGCAGCACACTGACATCGGATCGGAATAATGGCTGTTTTTTTTCCACCCTGCTCTCCCAATTGATATTATTCCCTCCATTCCAGTAAAGCGAGCTTCCTCCCTGGACATTGTTGTCATTGACAGACTGGCGAGCCGGAGCCAAAGTTCACGACCCGGACCGGCGCTGCGCCCCTCGGCCTGTGTCCACTTTCTAAGACCTCCGCCGCTCGACAGCTGTTTTTCCCAGCGCTCGCTCCTCGGACGAGCCGGGCCAGCAGGCTGCAGCGGAAGACCTGCTCTTCCTGCAGGAAGTTATGGCTAAAAAGGATAGAAGAGCGAGCTGAAACCAACCTCTCCGGGCGATCGTCTCCCTGAAAAAAGAGATCCTTCTCTTCTATATCCAGAAAGTTGAAAGTTAGGGGGGGGGGGGGGGGTTCAATCAATTTATGAGGGTTCGCTCAGTAGGGATTAACATAGCTGTGGTCTGCTGGAGGGGGGTTGGAGTGTGAGTTAAAGTGTTTGGAAATGTTGACAAAAATTTGCGGGCTGAGAAAGCGCTATTCCCGCTCGCTTTGTTTTGTAATGCAGGTTTCACGGCAAATGCGGGAAAGACGCGTGCTGGGTAGTTTGAGAAGTTTATTTAATCATCTTCTATCGCTGTGGATGAGTGACACACAGTTCCTCCAGTATTCCACAAGCAGGGCGAAAGGGGCAGATGGGAACGAGGGGAGGATGTCGCTGGGGCTGTTGTCGCCGCCTCGCAGTATTTACTCAGCTGCGCTGCCTTTCTACGGGACACTTTCCTCGCCCTTCCTTTGACTCATCAATATCATAATCCCTATCGATGGCTGCGCATTGTTCTATAGTAAGTGTTATGTCGGAGCCGGTTGTGTTTTTTTTTTCTTCAAGGTTCATCCACGTTCAAAGATAAAAACTCTCGCAAAGGTTCCTCGAAACAATGCGAGGTTCCTGTCCACGGTGTCCTTTATCAAGCTATCAGTGACACCAATGGCTGACGCAGTGAAATGCATACCTTCCAGCAGCACAGGGAACGGGTTCTGCTCTGTGTGTTAAGACTCTTGACACCTGGGGGACCCCCAGATCTTGTGGCACACTCGCGGAAAGAATGCTAACGCAAACAAAGATAGAAACGAGAGCAGTGTGGCAAAAAGGTCGGTGATTGTGACAGAGCTGAGAGTGGGTCATCGTTACTCCCATATGGCTCTCAGGTTCCTGATAAGAAATATGTTTTCCTGCAAAAAAAAGAGAGAGAGAGAGACAGCGTTGCTACCCATCAGTGTAGCCGGCTGATGGTTATACAAAAATATGCTCCATATACTACACAGTATATTTGTTTTGGAAAACTTCAAATGGAATGGCAGACAGTCACGATAGCGTGGCGGGCAATACATAATATTTTCAATTCATTTCTTACCATCCTCGGCATTGATTAAAGGCGATCTCCTCTGAGACAGACTAAAGGCTCAAAACGCTTCCCTTGAGGCTAATAAAACTTGAGATTTCTTTGACATTGCTCAAATAATGAAAAGAAGCACAACTTTGAATAAGTGGTCATGCATTTTTCATGCATTTCTGAATATCTAAGTGCGTGTCTGGCTTGAGTGAGTTAAAAGCAAATAACAAAAGGAGGAGAAAAAGTCCAAATTGCAGCCACCCCCCCCCCACCCCCCACCCCCCCCCTAGAAGTAAAGAGAGACAAAAGTAATGTGTCAAAGTCGTCTGGTTTTATCAACTGGCCATTGCGACAAAGACGTCAACACTTGCATCCCTCTCTCATCATTAATTGATTCTTTTGAGTTTTGGGCGACGCTCGCTGTGAGCTCCTTGTACCCTTTTCTGCTTTGACAAACAGAGCTCCCTTACAGTCGCAATCTGGAAAAACAGACTCCAAAACAACAAGCGAGAGGACCGAAACAACTAAAAGATGATGAAACGGAGCCCGAGGCTAGAAAATAATGAGTCCACTTCAGTTGAGGAGCCCTAACCTGCCACCACTCTAAAAAAAACCTAAAAAAAAACCCACATCGCTTTGTCTCGGACTAATCACAAGAAAGTTTAATATTCCTTCCAAAAGACCTACGCCACCTCACGGATGCGTCTCTCCGCAGTGTGTTAAAGGTGAATTACGCTCGCAGCATTTCAGCCAAATGTTCGGAGGAGGGCTCGGGCGCCGGGGTCAGCGCGGTTTGCCGAACTCTGTTTTCTGAACGAGGTCGATGTGTTTTTTGAAGTTCACGCTGATGAGGAGGCTCTTGAATATAAAACTGTGTTTATGGTATCCTCTGACACCGTAAGCACAGGATACCCAGCCACCTTTCCGTGACCGCGAATTCTTCCAAGGGCCTATAATTGGAATTAGTGTCAGTTATTTCTAACTGCGATTTGGAAGATAAACTTGTGATGAATGTTTTAGAAATGACTTAGATGTAGCTGAGCGAGATAGGGAGATAGGAGGAGCAGGTTGGAACTAGTTTGCGGTAGCAGAGCGGAGTAAGTGTCCTGTGTGAACTCGCTCCTGCCACCCTGATCCCAGGATGTAATCGTCCAAAGCCGCTGACCTGAGTACTTTAATGCCATCCGTCTTAAGCGAACGGTGCTTGATTGCTTCCTGATGACTCGCCGTGATTACAGTTGCGAGTAAGAGTGGCTTCATCCCAAAACACATACCGCTCGGAGAAAAAGTTGCCTCTGACCCAAATAGATCAAACCCAGTGTATAGCTTAATAGCCGTGCTCGAATGTCAAAATATCTTACTTTCCATTCACCTCGAGAAAAATCGACGCCATGTTATAGCAACTACATGTCTCTGTGGTGTCTAAACCGCTATCATAGCTGGCGTCTTATATTCTACCTCATGGGCATGCACTCAGAATGATATGTTCAACAGTGACGCTGTGATAAGTGTTATGGCTAATTGGCCCAGGAGGGTTGCTAAACCCCGGCCGTCTGAAACTGGGCTGTAACTGTATATTGCTGCACATCAATCACTTCCCATCGTCACAGTAACATGTTGTGTTAACTCTAGAGGGTCGCAGAGCCAGACGGGCGAGTAGATGTGTTCTGGTCTTCCAGCAGGCTGTCCTAGGTGTGTTCACAGCAGAGTGGGATGGCTTCATTGTGGTCCTTTCCCGCTGGATTTTTTTGTGAATCTGTGAGTTACGGAGGCAACATTTCCCCCAATGTACCACAGGAAGGGAACAAGCAGGGAATTTGTGATAAGCTGTGATGTATTTGTTTCTGTGAAACATAATACAAAAGCCTAATTTGCCAATATTGGCATGCATAATAACCATATTTGTCTAGCACTTATCTTAACAAAGATACAGAGTGCTTCACAAAGAGCAAAGTAAAAGTTAAAACAGTAAAAGTTCAAACAAAGTAAAACCATTTAAAACAAAATTAGAACCAATTAGAATGCTGGATCCCTGCATGAAGGCCTGCTGATTGATTGATTGAATTTATTACGGGTAAAAAAAAAAAAAAAATCAAACATGTTAAAGAACTTAGCATGTTACATTGAACACAGAGGATGGCACATGAAAGTGTTCCACAAAACAACTTATTTCCAATATGGTCCTCGATGGAAGACAAATAACACATAACTATACAGGACATTAAAAAACACACAAAAAAATTAGAAGGCGCTATGTCCAGCACACAAAACTACATTAAACAAACACTGAGCAGACATGTATAATAATCCAAAAAGAGTAGCTGTTCTAATGTCCAGCCAAAGCTTTTAATTGGAAGAGATGCTCATCATCCACTCTTTGACTTTGCTTCCCTACCAAATGAACTACAAAACTGGTGTGGCTGCCTGAGAAATGAATAGTTCATCTCTGTATCCCACAGCTCTATACGCACAGTGGGGTGTTTTGAAATTTTTGGGCCCGTCAGACCGACCTTACCGACCTCACGACAGAGTGGCCTTTTGATGAAATGCGCAGGTTCCCTATGTGTCATGCTATCAGCTGGTCTTCACTCACTCACGCAATCAACCAAACATCAGATTGTTAGAGAGAAAAAAGCTTTATCTCGCAGTTTAATCGTGTTCTGTCATTCTGGATTGCTATTCTCTTGGGGAGGGGGAGGGGGGGGGGGGGGGTAGCGAGGAAAAAGTAAACATCAGCCGCACTGCGTTATATTGATACTGTTTGTGTGTCGGCTCATGTTACCTTTCTAATGTCATAAAATAATTCCTCTCTGGAGACTCCCAAAAAGGGAGTTAATCTCTTGAAATGACAGTCTCCGCTCGGCCCCGAAGCAGAGAAAAGGTATTTGTGTGGTGGCCCTTACTCTTCAAAGCTGCTTACATTGAAGTGGGCATTAATTTGGTTCTTGAGAGAAACAGTGAAAGCACAGTATGTTAATCGCCAAAACGGTGGACGGATTTAGACGTCCGACAGCAGATTGCCTCGGAGATTACAACTTCGAAATGAACTTCTCCTCATAAAACCGCAAGCCTTTATTCTGGATCAACATGCACGGGACTGCGTTTAACGGTTCTACCTTTATCTGGAGCCGTGTTCGAATTCACAGAAGATCAAGAGGAGCGACCGAGAGGAAAGGGAGTTTGTGAATTGTAAATTAAGGATACTTTACATATTGTACAAATGATGGCAAAAGTGAACATCACAAACATTGCCTTGGCCTTAGAATTAACATTCTTCTCAGGGCAAACCTGACGAAACACCAGCACTACTCTCTTCTTTATGCTGTGAGTCTAAGAACTTTTTTTTTTTTTTTTTTAATCTCTGTGAACCATATCATCACAGTTTGACACATTCACAGATATTTTGTTGCAAATTGGAAATAATTAACTTGGCAAAGTAGAATGCTTCAACGTTGCATTGTTCCTTTATGAAGAACTGTAATTAATGTTTAATTTAAGAGCCAAATGCAAATGTATAAAAGCACAAATGGCACTCTCCGCTCTGCACCACTGTGCATATTTAAATATTAATGACTCCAGTCAAAATAAGGCCCAGACATTCAACATCCTCTTTATTAAGAAATGTGATGAAAAAAAATGATTTATTTCATATTCTTTTTCATTTTTCCGAATGCAAAACAGTACTTGTGCTGGTTACTGTAACTTCATTTCACTTTGCAGAGATACACACAAAACTTTTGACTGGAATTTTTGCTTTATCTTCTCCGTTTTCGCTGGTGTCTGGAATGAATAGAAACCATACTATACCCTGCTCCTCGTCTGTGGATGGAGCAATTTAAATGTACTTTACTTAGACACTGGATGTGCTTTTGTGTTTTGGTTATACACACTTGGGAACTGTAATGTCTGCTACCGAGCCAGCCAATGAAAACAACGTGATCTTGTTAATTCCTTGTCTGTTTGTTCAATGCCTGGGATCAAATATTCACATTTATTTCTATTTGTCTTCATGTATCATGTGTTTTTCTTCCACTGGAGACCTAGGTACCGCAGTCTGGTTAGTATCACCTCCTATGCTGTTGCCTCCCATTTGGACAAGGCGATTGAGAGGCCTGCGGGGGATCTATTTGCTTTCATGCACATTAGCATCTCCCCAGCAAACATTTGCCTGAGAATGACCGCACTAATTAAAATCACAAACTGCGGTTCAAGAGGCCCGCGCGCGTCAGGATTAACATCAAGGCGAATTACCGAGTTTGCGACCGAACCTACAGCTCAATACGAGCTTGACATGAGAGGCGGCGCGCCACACACTGTACCTTTGTGCACGGCGAGATTAGGACAGCTGACATCAGGACTCGAGGCTGGATGTGGCCGCATTTAGTTGAAAGAGCTTATCTCCATTTTTCATTAACCGAATGAATAGACACGGAGAGTCCGCTGTCATCTCTTCAGGCTGCCTCTGATAATCTTTAATGCATCTTTGACCATACCGCTGCTAAAGAAAATGTTTGATATATTTTTTAAGTAGTTTGCACTCGCTTTTTGATTAAACTTCAGAAGGACGACTCCTCCTTATCGGGGAGTCAGATAGACTTTGGCGTGTAAAGCCTGACATTTCAATGGAGCACTTCTGTTTCCGAGATGACAGCAGAAGAAAGGGGGGAGCAAATGTTCAGGATGCATTTCTGCGTGGCTATCCTGCAGAATGCATGATAAATCCACCATGCTCTTAAACCCCAGTGCCATGAGGATTTCAGCACTGCTTCGACATCGAGGCTACGGATCTCAAGATAACAAGTTGCAGGGACATCTTAAAGAGACGTGGCTTTCTTCAAGGCCCAGATTTAGGGATAAATTTATGCATATGCCCTATTTACATCAGGGGATAATTGTATGAAAATCATGTTAAATAGTTTTGTTGTCACATGTAATAGAGGGGATTGTCTCGATATTGTCGGACTGTGGCTCGATCTCCTTCCGTTCGTTCTTTCGCTCAGCCGTCAGTCACGTGATATTTCAAGCTCTCCTGATCGGAATTTGACAAACCTTGGCGGAATGATGCATCTCACCGCTCTGTTATGGCATTTTCAAAATTACACTGATTAGCTCAAGGGGGGGGGGCGGCACATCGTCTGTTTGTTTATTTGTCCACGTGTCGCGCAAATATCTCAGGGAAAGCCGATCAGACTTAGAAGAAACTTGGGGAAACGCATATTCAAAATGACACTGATTGGCCCAATTACAGGTCAAAACAAGGCTGCATATTTTTTGCTGATTGGCCCAGAGAGAGAGAAGAGAGTATTATTTGTGAATTTTGTGATGACGAAAAGAAAAGACTCCGATTTTAGGTTGAACTTGCAATCACTCTTGAGCAATGAGAGGTGAAGAATGGCAGGATGAAACATACATAGATTCCTCCCAGTTGAAGGTAGCTCAGGCTCCGGTGGGAGACGAGAAAGAGCTCACTGTGTCCACCATGCAAGATTCATAAGAGGAACAGACTGTAACTTATGCAAAATGAATGCGAAGACATCTAACTGAGGTTATGAAACGACCTATCTGAGTCCATCATGGCCCTGTTAATCAGAGAGAGGAGATTTGATATAAATACAGCATATATGGCTTGGTGTGCATAGAAGTCATTGGTTTCACCGGTCCCGTTTTTGCATTTTCCTTCATAGCCGTGTATTTCTCATAAGCTCGCATTTATACAAATAGATCTAAAGGTTTGATATGTATTGCAAGGACTTCTGAATGCACCAGTCTCTTCATAACCTGTCCCCCACAATGCAGCGTGAGTGTGTAGACCCTATTACTGACACATCCTGGGGCAGCCTCCAGGAAAAACAATGTTCCAGAGCAAACATGCTTGTTCAGATGCTCGTAACCCAAGAAGAGAGGGATCACAAACACACTCTGACAAGGATTGCGCCCGTAACCATTCCCCCTTTTTAGATCTGCCATCACAAAAGGATGCTGCTTAACTGCTCCTGACGCTTTGTAATGAAGTCAGAAAAGTCAGCCTCCCAAACAGTCAGAAACTTTGAAGGTCTATGTAGGGTAACCGGATCGCACGAGTGGAATATCGGGACAGGAGGATGTGGGAAGCCACTCCCTAAGGCTACGGCTGACTCGGCCGAGCACGTCGGTTGATAAAATATGAAATTTTTCCTCCTCAGAATTCATTAAAAGGTTTCGTGTGACATAAAGAATTACGGTCCGGTCCGGTGTTTCACGCCGGATTAAGATGATTTCCCCAAATAAAAGGGAAAAGGTTATGTGGATCCTGAACTCCTCACACTGCTGAGGAATTACCTCCTTGAAGGAACGGAGGAGCGTTATCGTTTCTTATTATTAAAATAGTTCAATAAAAATGCTGCCGGTCTATTCCACATGAAATATTATACGGTTACTTTGATGTTATTTTTGCCTCTTTCTGGTGCAGTGTGGGCTCTTATCAGTGTAATTTCAACCGCACTTGACAATGCTGACCTTGATGTCATGCTTTCTGAAAGACTTTCACTAACTACGGTTATTGTATTTGACGGCGCCAAACGCTGTTACTGCACCATTGGAGAGATGCAGAACGGGCCCGATATTAAGATGACAAGTATCACGCTAATTGTGTTTTCCCCTCTGAGGAGACAGTCTGTGTTTGTCTCTTCTGTCTTGGCACAGACGCCCGCGAAACGTGAGCTTCTTGTCACACGCGGCAAGCGGCGGGGATAAGGTTTCCTGATGTTCGGATGACACTCGCGTCTGCGAACACCATGCGGATCTGCTCATGTTCATTATAGTGACCTTAAACACTCCTGTGCGATGATATGGTTTAGATATAAATGATATTAAAATGTGTAGTAAGTTTTCTAATTCGTCTATTACAGATCACAACAAACACAGGGAGTGAATACCTCCTCCAAGCTGACAGCTACCCCACAATTTGCAAATGGTACGACGCTATTAAAAAGACAATCAGTTCCTCGGTAAGCACTCTTCTTACATGCTATTCATCTTGTTCTGTGTGAGGTGCCATTATCTTATTAGTGCTATGATTAACCTGAGTGTCTGTATGAAACATTCCTTTAAAAGCAAATTATTAAATCATGGACTACCAAGTCAAACATAGGATTTTATGCTGCAATGGACAAATGATTAATAGCTTTTAGGGATGGGACTTTATATTGAAATTCAATATATCGCGATACAAAAATGTGACGATACGTATCTTGGGACAGAAAAATGAATCGCGATATTAGCTCCATTTTATTCTACTGTAGTAATCACAAATGAGACACTTGACCATCACAGTTTCACAAGCTCTCCATCCAAATTATATTATTTGTACTTTGTAATGACATTTTTAATTTGTTGTTTACATTCTAGCGAGCCAATGCCATTGCGAGAAAGATTTGTGGCTCGGAAACAAACATGATTCTGCACAGTCAGACTTTAGCGTGTGATAAGCATATCGTCCCATCTCTAGCAGTAATGCAGTCAGTAAGCTTTGTGACTGTGGAAGGTCGTGCGGTCCTTTCCCTCTGCAGGATGGAGGGTTTTCTCCCAGCAAGCCCGGGCTCCGGAGGTCAAACAGCACAGAGTACCTGCCCAGACATGGCGGCTCCCTGCCCGGGTTCGGATCCGCCTCCCCCAGCCCGAAGCAAGCCAACCCTGGACATCGACGCTCCATCAGTAAGTAGCCAGTCCCAAGCAGGGTTTCACCAATATGGGTTTTGAAGGCCAGTACTGATTCTGTTGTGTTAAAGCTGCCAGTCGGTGATATTTCGCTCCGCTATTTAATATCTTTAAAATTGGCATAGATCAAAGTGGGCGGAAGTTCCATGCTTTATTCGGAGGACTGAGCAATTAAATGAAAAAAATAAAATCTGGAAATATAATAATATTTCATTGCAGGTTTTACAGACTGTTTCTATGGATGACACTGACTGGCCAATATCTGATATTTAAATATCGGCCCCATGTATCAGAATGCGGCAGTAGTCAACAATAAATATATTCAGTAACATCCAAAATGGCCACCGCAGGGTCCATAGACCAATCAGATGCCAGTGTTTCCATAGTGTTTTTTTTAAAATGCATTTCACTTGCAAGCTACCTGGGTTGCGATATGTGTTCCCGACTGCATGGAAAGTTATTAGTTTTCCAATATGTGAAGAAGAATGACTTATAACAGATGGAGCGTTCTGCATATGTATTTGTCTCCTGCTGAAGTGATTTGGTGTGACGGATTTCCCTTGATGTTTTGTGGCACTTTTTCTGTTTTGCAAATACGTGGCCAAAATGTGCGGCGACTGTTGATTTCAATTAGGAAGCGGGCAGAGGAACCATGACACAAGAACATGCTAATTAGAATTATGTCAGCATATGTCAAGTAGCAATTATGGTAATCCCTGTCAATGGTTCAAATCAATCTTGTCACCTTTGGCGTAGCACGAGGAATATTATTGCCGTTGAATGATCATATTAAAATCCTAATTAGAGACGAGGGACATGGAGGCGAAGATCCAGTCTCTTATTGTTATCTTTAGTCTCTGCCTTTGGTTCTGGAGACATTCTTCTCAATGCAAAGGCATGAGAACGACGCATTATCCAGGCAGAAGAATTTCACTTTGCCTTTTACTTAAATAGTACACATCAGTCTGAATGCATTTATGAATACAACAATAGAAAACAACTCAGATGACATCATGATACCAAAGTGCGATTGACAAAATCCAGTCGAATGTGAGCATGGTGCAGTGTTACATCAGCTTACACTGATAGTACAGATGTATTCTTATCTTAGGGTCACTTTACTGGAACAGCTTCCCCCTTCTAGAGCAAGGAGGAAAAGTGTTTCTTTGATTTCAACGCTATCCTATAGAAAAAAAAAAAATAGGTCAGCCTCATTCATTTGGGAGGAGCAATGTTCATTTTTATTAAAATGACAAGCAGGCCCGGTCTTTTCAAAAACAGTTGGGAATTCCCAAAGACACAGAAAAGTTCAATTGGAATGAATAATAGAAAAAGACAGCCATGGGAGAGGTGCCTGGAAAGAAGCCTAATGAATAAATAAGAGTGGGAATGGAATGAAGGGGAAATTCAGCATCAGGTAGCAGTGGTGCCACCAGGCTCTATTTAGCATCCTTATATTTTCCATCACCATCCACCCAAGGAAAAGAAAAATCCATAAAGCGGTAGTTCCCTCAGTGACTTCACATGTGCCCGTTTTAAATTTGATATCTGAATCAAAGGCATTGCCCCGTATAGAACGAGATGTGATTTATCTATCCAAACGTATCAATATTTTGTGTGATAACTGGGGGATGGTTTTTACTTTCATTTTTAATTACCTTCCCCTACTTTTGTCTATTTTTTCCCCCACACATGTTCTTGACTTCCAGGAATATAGCCATCACATATTTTACACACTAATTTAATAGATTAATGATTTAAGAGTGGTACAGAGATTAGTTTTATTGATTTAGCAATTGTTTTTTTGTTTATTTTTGCAAAATGTTTGCACAAATCCTGCTATCTGCTCTATTTTGGACATACTTGATTATAAGAAGAATTTACCAGTTGTGTTATCTTATGTTTTGGTCAATTTTAGCTGTTTTTGACAATTTGTGGAAAATGCTACATACCTAAAATTATAGAAAAATGTCTCTCTTCACCTAATCTAATCTAAAATCTTGCAAAAAAGGCAGTCATAGGACTACAAGACCCCCCCCCCCCCCCCCCCCTTACAACTCATCAGGTTTGCAGGTTCATTCTGCATCATTTAGCATTCTGATTTCATGTCACGGATCCATCTTGAATGATTGTGAAGATAAGTCAGGGACACAATCCATATGCAACTTGCCTGAGTGGAAAAAAAAATACACAAGTCTTCCCTCCCACCGCTAAAAAAAACGCCACATCCCCCCCCACACCCCCCACACCAAACAGGCGTGTCGTCCCTTTAAAGTTCATATCTAGAAATGTCGCTGCGGGCAAAATGAAAGCGATCGAGTATTTTTTCAGCTTCACTCTCAGGCGTATTATTGTTTCACTTTCTCTTCTAACTTAGAGACTAAACTCTGCAAGTCCTCTGCTTTGTGGTCTGTTATCGCGACCAGCATTGCTATCGCGAAAACACCAAGAGATTGCCTTGATTTAGCCCTGAATACAATAGAACTAAAGGTTTAGCAAAGACAAAATTGCAGTAAATATAATAGTTTGCCCTACATTTGAAGCGTAATCATTTGCTTTTTCCTTCACGTGTGCCTGTCTGCAGACATGTTCACAAGCTCCAAGCTGAAGCACAGCGTGTCAGACAGCGCGGACAAAAGCGGGGTGAAAAACCGGCTGAAGAAGTTCATCATCCGGCGACCATCGATGAAGACCTTGCAAGAGAAAGGCATCATTAAAGGTGATGCTTTTCACTAATTCAAACATTGACACTCACGACATGAATAAAACACCCTGGAATATGTCCCGACAAGGAGAGACTGTCTGAGAACGCCTCTGTTTATTCATGATTCATGTGTTATGCTTTCACGGGGTTATTATCGCAAATGGTTATTCATATTGTGATGAACTTGCGATGAACCGTCAGACTAAGTTTTCAGCTAACAGTCACTCTCTGAAGAGCGGTGTAGGAAATTTTTTTAAGAGACTCAATTTCTTTTACAATTGATTGTCACCGTGGCAATACGACTAATCGCTCTTACAGTGATTCGAAAATCGTCTCTTCTCCTCCAACGCAGAAGAACAACAGCGGCAGATAAACGAACTGAATGCATTTTCACTCGAACAAACCGCCGCCGATCCGAGGCAGCTACCCGCCCATTCCTCAAAGGGGTAACTAATTTATTGAGCTCACGGTTGAAGGAAAATACACCATTAAAGGGCATATTTAAGCACATTTGCAATCCTAAGAAGAAGGTAACGGTATTTGGAATTTTCCCCCAGCTTCAAGGAGACCCTTTAATGTTGTGTCCACGGGACAAACGCGAGATCAAAGGGAGGAGGACGTTATTGACGGAATAAATGAAATACTTGTGGATTAAGGAATGGGGCAGGTGGCCCCCAGACTGTCCTTTTTGGCAGAGCTGGTGGGCAAGCCACTTCAGAGAGTGTGCTTCCTCAAATCACGTTCTCTCCCCCACCCCCCACCCCCCTCCACTCTTCTCTCCTATCATTCTTCAGAATGCAAATTAAATCCATGCGACGGGAGGGTTATTTGAATTCCTTTAGGAGGGGTAATTTTGCTCCATTTCTCTGCCCTCCCTCCCCCCTCTCTGCTCTCCCCCCCCCCCCCCCCCCCCCCCCTTGCTTATCTTCGCCGAGCGCCGGGGAAGAAGTGCATTTTGTATGCAAAGGTGCCCCGCTCGGAGTCATTTATGTATTTGGTGCACCCTCCCCTCCCCTCCGCTGTATAAACAAGAGAGGGCGATCTTTGATGTTCCACAGGCTGCGGAGAGGCGCGATACCCGACGAGAGCACCTCACCGCCGAGCGTGAAAATCGGCCTGTGTTCCATGTGTGCTGGCTAACCCCCGAGATGCGTTAAGGCCACGGCCTTTCTGTTCCCCACTTGGCTTGATGAAGTTAGTAGCTGCAGAGGCTTTTGGAATTTAGTGCCTGTTGGGCCGAGTTCAGAGAGCCCTTTCCTCGCTAAGTCAGTTGGACAAAAGTGGAGTAATGAAGCAATGGAAACGTTCGCATGAGGAGAGCGAACGAGGAGCCGCCTCTGTTTAGAGTCGCGCCACTTGGGAGACGCAAGGTTCATGTGAAAAAATGTCAATAAAAAAAGTGGATCTGATTTAACAGATATTCCACTTTTTGACTTAAAGTTGTACTGTTGCAATGAAAGGTGAGATCTGACAAAAAGAACGTAATAATGTCACAGAAGTTTGTAAATGATGAAACTGAAAAGCCAATTTTTTAAAATTTTTTAACGTCTGTGGCTCTGCACAAACCTCTTCTAACAAGTCATAACTCTTCACTCTCCAGATCGCGTGTTCGGGTGCCACTTGTTGACACTTTGCGAGCGCGAAGGAACCACCGTGCCAAAGTTCGTCAAGCTCTGTCTGGAAACTGTGGAGAAACGAGGTATGTGCTCTCGTACCATTCTGCTGAAAGCTCACATTTGCCAGTTCTTTTATTGTGTATGGGAACGAGATTAAAATGCACGATATCTGTGTGGGAAAGGCTCGAAGAATGCACTTCCCTGTTCTTCTCCTGGATTAGGTTTTGAGATCTTCTCTCAGCTCCACATCCTGGCCCCCGCGGCCTCTCTATACCTCTCCGACGCTTCATCTCACACAATCGCGCAAATCTCCCGTTTCAGCATTTCATACTGTTTACACTTTCTTTCCATGTTGACATTTTCAAGCTCATTTGACAAGATCCACGGTCTAAAGTGGCTGCTTTAGAAGAAGTGTGTCTCGGTCATTGACTTTTAGCGTTCCAGCACAGTGTGTCTGATCAGCAGTTTCCCAGGCTCCCTAACATAGCTGGCGAGGCAAAGGGGCTGAACCCTGAGGAAAACGCTCCCCAGCATCCCAAATCACTCATTTTTGGTCCCCGTCCAGAATGGAGTCCACTTCAGACTGTTTACACCGAGCCGAAATTGAGAGTGAATTATGTGTTGGTGTAATGGGTCCCGTTTGTGGTTTTGGCTGAACATTTGTTCAGGACTATTAGTTATCTTGGGGTAAAATTGCGGCGGCCTGATAAACTTGCTGAGAAAATAATACTGATTAAGAGTGCCTTTAAACTATGGCAATTATGATTTAGAGCAACTGTTATGTTTATTGATCCATGATGGACTTTGGCCTGTAAGAAAATAAACCTTTCAACACAAGTGAAGCTCATGGCGAGGCGGTGGGGAGAGCTGTGAAAGGGAGCGCAAACAAACAACCTTGAACAAGTTGAAGTAGAAAGCAATGTGCCCACATGTATTTTAGCTTCACTTCTATCAGGTCATTCTGACATGGGTCACAGACACTGGAGGACGCAGTGTCTCCTTTACTTTCCGCGCCAGCTTATATCCTCAAGTTACCCCGGCAGTGACAACGGTACATTCCGTGCCGCTGTCAAACGCATGAAATGTGGACATTCATTAGTGCAATCAATATAAAGGGCAGGGGGAAATGTCATCCTGGCTACCTCTGCCCAGTGTTAGTTTGCTGTGACAACAGTGTCCCGAAAATGAGCTGCA
This sequence comes from Centroberyx affinis, assembly GCF_046629955.1. NCBI lineage: Eukaryota > Metazoa > Chordata > Actinopteri > Beryciformes > Berycidae > Centroberyx > Centroberyx affinis. Next base: position 57,578 of record NW_027282709.1, read on the forward strand.
GGAACTGAGCGGGCATCTCATGGAATGTGCTCATCTTTCTTATGCACTGGGTCTGGGGGTATGTGGATTACGGTTTGACCGATTTTTGAAGTCTCACACTGGTATTTTTGTTTTAAAGCTACCGATAGCTGATAGTTTGTGTTGATGTTCAACATCTTAAACATTTTACATGTCAAAAAATGACTAATATTCAGTGATTCGACCACCTATTCAGTTATTGTTTCCCTGTTCTCATAATTCTGACTTTAAACTCAGAATACTGACTTTAATCTCAGAATTGTGACTTTTTTCTCAGAATTCTGATTTTAATCTCAGAATTCTGACTTTATTCTCAGACCTTAATGTCAGAATTCTGACTTTAAACTCAGAACTCAAACACATTTTTCACATGTGGCCCTGATCCTCTTCTGTAGCAAACTAGTAGTCTAACCTTAATTTGGATGCTTTCATACCTGCAGGTCACACTGTTTTAACTATACAAAGTGTACAAAATCAACATCAGCATGTCTTTGTGTACTTCTAATTATTTGTCAGACCCTATATCATCAACTAAAGCTGTATTACCTCCTGTGAAATGTAACAGGTTTCATTGAATTAATATGATTCCTATGAACACTGTTTTACACAGAATGGCATGTAAAAAAACATTGTTCATTTTTAGAGCGGGGACAGTGAAAGCATGACAAGCTGTCGACTGATATTGAGTTGGTTTGGCAGTCTCATCTTGAGTCCTTGGATGCAGCACAGAATGGCAGGCCTACTCTATAATCAAAGTAGTCCTCAAAATCTCACAGTGAAATGGAGCCATATGGCATCGCAGTCCAAGCCCCTGACGAGGCTCACTGACGGTTTATTCTACAGCAGTCAGTCTGAACAATGGGAATCAGAAACCAAGAACTACAGTCTCATTGATACTTAACTGTCCTCTAAATTCATATCCGTGCGTGTATTTGGAGCATGTATTTCCTGATTATACTAGATTAGTATATTCACTGGCAATTCTGCTGCAGTCATGAACAATGTGAATCAGAAATCATTGGAAATTCATATCAATCCTATACAGTACTGTGCAAAAGTCTTAGCCACATGTAAAAAAAAAAAAAAAAAATCCATAAAGCGAAGATGCTTTCAAAAATAATGAAATGAAAAAAAATTCTAAATATAAAAAAAAATGCTATAAAAAGCAGTCTGCTGACACACTAATGCAGAAAATAAATAAACATCTAAGACAAAATGTATATAAAAAATCTAGGGTGCCTAAGACTTTTGCACAGTACTGTATATATGCCAGTAATGCTGTGCAATATTATATTATACAGATAATGATTCAACAGCAGTTAGTATGGACAATGAGAATCAGAAATCTAAGGTTGCAATCTTATTGATATGTGTTGTCCTCTAACTTCATATCCATGCAATATCAAAGTCATGCATGTATTTTGGTCACACTAAATTATTCAATAGCAGTAAACAATGTAATTCAGAAACCAAGAGCCAGTATGATTTTTTATCATTTTTGCCCTCACAATTAATATGCCTGCATTTTTAAATGTGTTTGTTGATTGTATAATACTGTTTCACTTACATTTCGTGTGTATTTCCAGGTCTGGTCTGGAAGCTGATGGCATCCGTCTGTATTTACACGTGTTTGTTGAACATACTGTAGCAAAGACCATTTCACTTCTGTTTAACATGTACATTTTCCAGGCCTGGACGCCGATGGCATCTACAGAGTCAGTGGCAACCTAGCTACCATCCAGAAGCTGCGGTTCATAGTGGATCAAGGTCGGTTGAACGAGAATGCTTTCCACAACTGCAGTTGTTAGTAAATTGTAATTTTCTGTCAGCGGGTAACAAGCTACACATAATTTGCCCTCGTTGGAAGTTGGAATTTGACTCTGGTTTTAGTGTTTACCATTACAACAGTTTATCCCAAACACACACACACACACACACACACGCAAATTATCCAACATTTCCATGTGAGATGCTCAAGCCCATGGGGATTTCTCCCACAGACAAACAAACGTCTGTACTGCCTAGTCAAAGAACAAGGACAGACCACTGACCTCTTACTATAATTCAAAAACACTGAAACACGAAAGCAACCCCCCTCTGGAATGCATGTTACCATATTTTTCCTTCTGTACCTTGTGATTCCCGGTTCAGAGGCCGGATCGCAACACAAGACACAAGCGCTCGAGAGTGACATCACCGGCATTTCCAGCATTCCGTGCATTTTGGCGCGGTGACACCATGTGCCTACTTTCTGTTAACGCCCATTTTGTTCTTAACGCGCGTTGTTCCTCCAACTCGCGCTCGCACTTCAGAGACACTGGACATTGTCGAGGCAGAGGGACGCTCACAATGCCTGTGATCGTTTACATTATGTAGGCTGGCCTACGTTTGCCACATCGCATAGCATACTATGAAAATTCCACGGGGCACATTCAGCCTTTGCGACTGATACTAATTTTCTTTTTCACTCCTCAGCTGAACTTGAAGTGCATTCCAAAGAAAAAAAAGACCGACTTCCCCCCCCCCCCCACCCCCACCCCCACCCCGAGCGAATCCTTGTGCCGAGGCTCAATAGCCGGGCAACAGTGGGCTGATTAGAAATGAGCTTATAGGTGTCAAGTGGATCCACTGGCTGAGGCTGACTGACTGAAAGTTGAGGCTTCTAGTGTTCGAGGCAAACTAAAATAAGAATGAATGTCACTCAGTGAATACCGTTTTGGAGGTGCAAGTTAAGACTTACGCCAACCGCTTTACAAATTAATACAAATCAACAGCCTTTTCGAAAATGAGTTCTCTACATGTGAATTGTTTGGCGGATCCCCTGATACCGCATGATTAGCGCCTTGTAAAGGGTAATTGTCTCAGTAGGTGAAGGATGGCATATTTCCAAGCACAATATACATCCTAATGTGACTTCATGCGGTAGCGAGGCAGCGTCAGACCTCCAGGCCTGTCAGCTTGGCTCTGGCTCACACGGCTTCCCTCCTGTGGCACCGCGAAGCCGCTTTCTCCCTCCGAATCGCTTGTCTACCTGATGGCCTGTGTCACTACCAGGGGCCCTCTCCGGTCTCAGCTCTATTAAAACTGAGTGATTTCAGCGGAGGGTTATATCGCCTCAAACGGAGAGCGAAAACATGTGGCGCCAGACCTCTGGGCAGCCGGGGAGGCCCGGCTGTTAGCGAGCGAGCGCTGTTAGCAGGTAAACATTAGCATAGTAATTAGCCCCAGCTAATTCTCCCAATTAAAGCTGTGTTGTTCCCTCTGTCTTCCCTCCTGTCCTCTGCCTGCCTGGTGTTCTCCCAGAGGAGGAGCTTAACTTGGACGGCAGCCAGTGGGAGGACATCCACGTTGTCACCGGCGCGCTCAAGATGTTTTTCCGCGAGCTGCCAGAGCCGCTGTTCCCCTTCCGATTCTTTGAGCTGTTTGTGGAGGCCATAAGTGAGTAAAGCCCAGCTGCATTTTCTGTCAACACCGCTGGTTTTGTGTCAGCTGCTTTCTTTGCCATATTGGCAAGGCTCGCAGTCACCTTGCAGTCACTTCTATTGTTCCAAAGTACTGGCCTGAATACTTCTTTTTTTGCTGCAATTCATTTTCATCATCCCCTCTAATAGCCCCAATATGACATTGATTCTGGCTAATGTGTCAGAATGCTAGTTGATATTCAGCCAAGACCATATTTTATGCAGTTTACCCTTCGTTTTACATAGTAACACATTCATTTGGCCCTGTGGTGTATTAGCCTTAATCCTGTTTACAGTGAGTGCCTGTGTTTGCCTCTAGAACTGTTGTCCCTTAAGGCAGCTCACTTAAAGACTAAACTATTTCTCACTCTCTGAGCTGGAAAGGGAGAGACCACTGGGAATTCAGCTGATAAGCAAAGTTGATGTTTACACTATGTGCACAGGAACAGAGGAGATATCAATAGAAAGCCTGGCACAACTGGGGCCAATCCAGGATTTTATAAATCGAGTCAAATTCACTTAAATGCATTTGAATAGGAGTTTGAATTGAAAATGTCTGGGAGGTGAACATGAATTTCGGAAAAAAAAGTAGAATTGAGGGATTTTAGGAAAATTAGCTGACAAAACTATATGGCATTCTCACCTGGAAAGCTTCAATAAAGCAGAAAAGCGAATGAACACGAGGTTTCATGTACTTAATTGAATTGAATTCTTCTTCCTTAGATTTAATAGAAATTGAGGTCTGCTTGTTATGATAATATCAGTTCACAATTCAATTTTGAATTAACCACAAAGCCTGCATAGCACAGTAGCATGTTGTACTGGAATTCAAAGTTACAGTGTAATAGCACAAGAATTATGAAAATTAATCACAAAGGCTTTCTATAAAACAGGGACCTTTTTGGCATTCTCTCACTAATAGAAATCAAATTAATGTGTTTTTAAAGTGTTTTTCCATGTGTTCTCCACGATCTCAAATAGTAAGGAAGAGGTTCTTTTGCTCACCTCTGAAATTCCCCCAGTTATGAATTAAACCCTGTCTGGGCCAACTGTGTTGGTTCAAAGGCTCCTGTGAACCTGGTGTGCAATCCGGGGTCCAGTCATAAGCTGTCACCAGATCCTCCAGCCGCTCATGTGTCACCCTCCTGTCTCACATCTCAGTCAGGCTCCATCAGGCCTGGCCATCAGACCCCCCACCCCACCCCCCCTATCAGCCGGACAGACGACGCCTCTGTGCTAACCTTGTATAAACAATGCCATTAAAGGTCGGAGTCTGGTGCTGAAATGCTACCTGAGCCATGTGTTCCTTGCCTCGGGGTTGAACCGTGGGCCAGCAGTATCAGTTGGTCTCATGTGTGACTAAGGTATACATATAATATATAGTATATATAATCTGCCACATAACTTCTACAGTGGCTGAGCATTGTATTTGGACAAGAATGCTTACTGTAAAATGTTCAATGCTCGGCTGCAGACCAAGTTGGGTGCGGCCTATTTTTACCGGGCTAACAAGTTTTCTATGCAGTTTAGAGAAAGTCTCCTCTATTATCAAATCTGTTCCACCCCGTGCCCAAAAATATTCTCACAGAGACCTTGAAAGCAGATTGCCAACAATCCCAAGGTGGTGGCATAATTTGGCAATAAATATTTACATGCTCGAAATGTAGGCCAGAATACCCACTGGCACTCAAGGTGGTTCCATCCACTTAATCAGATAAGCATGTGCGTGGCTGATGAGTCGCAGACAGCGTTTAGACAACTAATTAGCAGTGGAGGAAGCCCCTCATAGCAGGAGGTGTAATTAGGCTAACCTGCTACAAGTTTCTCTGCTACCCCAGATCAACGGCCAGGGGAGGAGAATGCACAGATTTGTGACTAAACGTGGTGGTGGTAATACAGGAGGACGGGTGAAGAGAGATGTTAGCAGATGTTTTGCTGGAGCACCTTAGTTTACATTTCAAACGAGCTATCGTTTTGCGTTTTAGAGAGCGACATCTTTGTGCTGAGCTTCAGCGTTCGCGTTTAGAGACGTTTAGAGGCGATGCTGTTCGGTACTGAGGAATCTTTTTGGTCCTCGCCCTCTGAAGCCTTGTTCGGGTTCTGGGAAATATTGAGGCAGATAATCAGCCTATGATAAGAGTCCATTAGGGATTTCATGAACCTACCTTACCCAAGTTGCAATCCAGATGCGATTTCATGAGGTGAACAGTTCACCTCATGAAAAATCTGGTTATTAAATTTCTCATTGAATCTCATTGTCATTGAATGACAAGAAGATGGATTCAGGATTTCTTGAAATATGACCGATCTCTGTTAGCTTATAAAGGAAGGAAGGTGTCAAAGATTGACGGCTTCCCTGATGTGTAGCGTTACCTGAAGTAGCCTCAAATACTTTAGCTTTAGCTCTGGTAGGCTAAAAAAAAATAATGTTAGCTAGTTAGCCTCCCTACATCCCATCACATCCAAATAGCCTAGCTGTAGCCACTTAGCTAGCTATGTTGCTAAAACTTAATTAGAAGAAAACGGTTTCCAGACATATGACTATGGATTTCATTTGGGCATAGTGAAATGAAGAAAATACTTCTGCTAAAGAGAATCAACAGCAACCTGGCTGAGCCGATGGGCTCATGAGCAGAGGGCAACATCTGTGCCAGGCATTAGCTTGTAAACGGATATGTGTGACTCTTTGCCCCGTGCCCATCTATCACCCTCCATTTAAGACAATGTGAAACGGTCTCTCGGTGGTGATGGAGGAGATGGGTCGTCATCATTAGCGCCGCGGCGGCCATCTTGGCAGTAATGGGGTTGCATTACAGGGGGGAGATCCTCTGGGCCTGGACGGGCCCCGCTGAAATGAGAGGTGGGATGATTATACTAGCTCCACTTCACCAGCTCTCTAATTGAAATCCCCCAGCCAGCAGATAGTGGTGCGAGGTTTGCTTTGCCATAATGTGTCTCTACATGCAGATTTTTTCGTGACACCCAGCAAGACACAGTGTGCAGATTGACAGACCCACTGCCTTATTAGCAGCCTTTTGCAGTGATTAAAAGCCATACTGTCATTTCCACTTTAAAGCTTTTGGTAATCATAGTTTTTATGTTATGTAATACAAAGCCATGTTCCACATTGCAAACTAAATACAAACACAATGTTTTGCTCCACCATTTTTTCAGTCGTACACCCTCTTTAATTCATCTTTCTTTTCCTTTATTCATTCTCTCACTACTTTTGTGCGCACAGATCACAGATGCCTGTTAACTCCTCCCTCTCTCTCTCTCTCTCTCTCTCTCTCTCTCTCTCTCTCTCTCTCTCTCTCTCTCTCTCTCTCTCTCTCTCTCTCTCTCTCTCTCTCTCTCTCTCTCTCTCTCTCTCTCTCTCTCTCTCGATTTGGTGAGTTTGTATTTATTTTTTTCTGTGCCGGGTCCTCAGGTGGGGCCCATGCCCTGTTTCCCTTCCCTGTGAGCTGTTCATTCTTGGATGGCTGAGAGGAGCAGCTGTGTTTGCAGGCCATGATCCTGGCACCAACGTAGCAGAATCTATTATTCATGTGGCCCTAGTATCAGAGCGGGGGATCTGGAATCTCCAGCCACCTGTCTCACAGACAAGCCTGCCTTTTTGTTCCCAGCAAATCAATGCAAACACTGATGAATTGAGTTTTATCTTTTTGGAACACTGACATAGATGTCGTTTGAACACCAAAGTTGTTGCTATAATTTGTATTTTTTTTTTTTTTTTTTTTTTTTAGCAAGGGTGTTATTCAAAGTATCACCAGTAAATGTGTAAATTGGCAGAGAGATTCTCCTTTGTGTGTGTGTGTGTGTGTGTGTGTGTGAGTGCGCATTTGCAAGTTGTTTATTTTTACTTTATACCAGAGAGTTGACCTCTCTTAACATAGTTTCCTTTTCCTCTTTCTGCCCCTCACCCCCAGTCTCACTCGCAGAAATTAAAATCGGGCGAGCATTCGTAAAAATTGTTATTCTATTAATTCAAAAATGCTAATTAGGAAAAGGCATATTTTCCCCAGTTGTTTGGTCCTTGTCTATGCCCTCAGTAACCATGGAAATAGAGTCATGTGAGTTTGTAACTGGGCCACCCAGGCGAGAACAGATCGTATGAATACTGCTCCACAATCTCAACCTAGCCAGGGACTTTTGCATCAAACTGTAGCTGACTATATTTCCTTCATATTTTTTTTTTTTTTCATATTTCTCCACCCTAGTGACACAGAAGCACAAACATTTTTCAGGAGTGTCAATGAGATCTGTTGTGTTTGCCAATTACCTCTACATATAAATTAATTCCACTCTCACTTTAACCACTATTGAACATAGATGCACATAGTATCTGGCAAATTGGAGAATCTGATGTTTGTGAGTATTCATCTGTATGCAAAATGGTTTCAGAGGTTCTATCACACTATATCGTAATATAGTAATATTCTACATGCTGCTAAGGCTGGCCACAATTGGGTCAGCTCATCAGAAGCATATTTTATCCAAACATTTCTTGGAAAGGGTAAAGTCCAGCTCCAGCTCCAGGTCATCCCGGGTAACACACCACTTCTTTAACTTCAAAGAGCCGTCATTTACATATGAATTATTGTACATATTTATGTTTTGCCCTAGTTTTAACGAATGATCACTATTAGGGGGAAAGAAGGAACTGAGAAGTAACTGGAAATTTACCACAAGTCCCTTCACCTCTGCTGCACCCCCTCCCAAAAAAAAAAAAAAAAAAATTCTATTCAGTTGATATATCCAGACTTAGAGAGCACAGCAGAGCCATTATCAGTCAGATTGATTATTCACTTATCCCTAATGAGTATTAATTATGTTTGTGTGTTTTTGTGTTTGGGGTGCGGAGTGAAGCCCTTACATAAATATGCAATGATAGAATGCATAAATTCACTTTTGTACAATTGTGCTCGTGTGGCTTTTGTGGGTTAATTGCACAGTCCGGTTACCTCTGATGAAGATGACACCTTCTTCTGCGAAACAGGGCGATTCAATGGTACTTATTAGTTAATTTCTTTTTATAACTCTTTGAAACTCCGCCTCATTTGCATGCAAGTAAGCTGGCCATGCAAATCGTTTGAAATGCAAAAATATATCTAGTTTCTATATTTCATCAAGGAGCTTTTCATGTTTAATAAATTACAGACGCCATCCTCTAAGACTTTGTTATTCATTAACCAAAAGCACACAATTGGGATCCATTTAAAATCTTAATCACAACCTGCAGGATTATTTGCTTTCTGCTAATATTTGCCTTGACGGGGCCTTGGTAAGCCAGTACACTGAGCCTGGAGACGGGCTTGTACGGCAAGCTGTCTCGAAACAAACTAGGTCTCTCTGTTTGTAATGGGATTAGATGCACAGCAGTTTTAGGTGCTGAATGTGTATCCAGTCGCTGTGTCACCGATTGAAACAGTTATCTGGGAATGGGGGGGGGGGGAAGAAAACTTGAGGCTATTGTCTAGTTAATTAATATTATTTACTCAGAATGGAATAAGCAAAGGAATTTGTACATGTTGCGTTTTTTTTTTTTTTTTTTTTTTTTTAGTTCAGGACATTCTAGTTTGCCATTGTGTCACTGAAGACACTGTAGAGGAGAAAAATAAGTTAATGCTGAAATATCTAAGAGTTTTTATTATTGTACATTAAAGCTGCAGCAGTAGTATGTCATATACCTCGCTCAGCCGAGGTGTTGAAATATGTGGGGGCCTGTTACGGCTCCTTGCGTTACCCCTTGTCATTGTATTGAATTTCATTTCCACATTGGTGTGTTTGTTTGTGTTGTTGTAAACAGACCTCAGTGGGGAGTTGTAATGGTCTCTTGTCATAACAGGCCATAAATCACTCTGCTCCCTCAAGGTGCCCAAAAAGCAGCCTAATGCTGCGGCCTGGGACTCCGCTCGACATGACTAATGTTCATTTAGTCTTCTGCGGGTTAACGTCACTTGTCCGAGACATTTCCTATTGCTCCCGAGCTCCGTCGCCCCCCCCCCGTTTGTAATCGACCCATAATGATGCTGGTTTTTACTCACTAAAGGACATTCGGAAGATATCAGATACAGTTCTGTGACTGTACTTTGTTCTTGGCATTGTTTGCATTGCTATCGTTTCTAAGTGGTTCCTGCTTTTCTGGTGCATGTCGTTAGTTGAAGTGATTCAGCATATTTAGATGGCACAGTCTTAACATTTCTGCCTGCTTTAAATTAATGACAGTGTCCCCACCATCTGTCCGCAATGGTAGGCTGAGGGGCATCTCCAATATGTCCGCCACCAACGGCAAAGTAATTAATGAATCATGTCCTTTGTGCCAGTAATAGAGACTAGATTAAATATTTCAAAGCCGGCTACTGCTGATAGGTTGTGCGCAACAGCAGATGCTGGCAAATATTGATCTCTTCTTTCAAATCCAAAGCAGAGACGGCACCTCTTCGCGTCGGAAAAGCTTCTCGGAGGAAACTTTGCCCCGCTCGGTTTTGTCATTTCTTTACAAACTTAACGGGAGGGAGGAGGGGGGGAAACAATCGCTCACGACTCAGGGAAGCGCTCCCACATTCCAGAGAGCCTCACCTACAGCAGAAGGTCAGGGGCCCGGCTCTCCCTCCCTGAACGTGATGGTCCATCTGTGCCCAACTGGCGGCGGTTGGCAGCCGACACGGGCATCTGCCACCTGTGCCAATGCCAGCTCGGTGTACACGCAGACATCTGCTGTAGCCGTGCTCAAGGGGAGCCTCGGCCCTACAACAGAGAGCAGGCCAAACATTGTCCTGACTGTGTCTGCTAACAACCTGCCCTAATGAGAACACGCAGGCCCCGTCAGGCCGACGCTGCTTGACCCGCTGAGGTGAGCGGGGGGGGGGAAGCGGAGCACGGGCGAGCCGGGGGGGGAAACGCAGGGTTATCACTTAACTGGCGGTGAAGAGGAAGAACAGGTTGCAGCATTCAACAGATGAACGGGTAGAAGCCTCGCCTCGCTGCGGTGTCACTGTGTTTGGCGCTGTTTCACTGTGGGCTTTAAGAGCCAAGGCAACGGGAAGTGAGACACTTCACTTCTCTATAGCTGGGTGCTGTGAAACTTCATGGTGAAAGTTATTTCGGTCAAATCAGCTGTTACTTATTGAGCGAGGTTAAAGTCAAAATTGAAGTGAAGATTTATAATTATTCTGCTATAATCCTCTTTGAATGCAAATGCATTTCAGTGATGTCACATCACTGAAGGCAGGAGAACTTCTGGGTTCTTTGTCTATTTATTTATTTATTTATCTATTTATTTATTTATTTCATGTATACTATATATACTATATATATACAGTACTGTGCAAAAGTCATATGTCAATGATATCCATAAAGCGAAGATGCTTTCAAAACTAATGAAATGAAAAGTTTCTGAATATAAAAAAATTATAATAAACAGCAGACTACTGACACACTAATGCAGAAAACAAATAAACATCTAAGACTTCTAAGAAATTTATATAAAAAATCTAGGGTGCCTAAGACTTTTGCACAGTATTGTATATATTACAGACAGTAAGACAGTATGCATCTTATAATAAAGCACATTATTGTATAAGCAGTGCTTTTATGTATGTACTGTATATAATATACTATAAGCTGGTTCAGTTGCTAACATTAACTAGCAAGCCAGTTAGCCTATTCTATTCTGTATTCTCCATAGAAAAGATGAAGGCAGCTGATCAACTAGAGATCACATTCAAATAAACTGAGCGTTAATTAGGTGTATATGGCAGAGTCATTAACATACTGGGGGAACTATACAGAAAGTGTTTTTTTCTTACAGCTGATCACAGGCTGGTATTGTGTTTATGAGCAAGAGGTATAAAAACACCCCACCCCACTCTATTCTCTCCTCCTCTGCTCCTATAAAGACAGATACACGTCTTGGCCCAACTATTCCTAAATGGAATAGATCTAAAGCAGGCAAACATCTGTTCAGATTAACACGCAACGTTGTTTTTTTCTAAATTTGGGGGTTGAAAGGAGCTTGATCCGCGGTATTGATGTCTCTGGGACTGTGAGGACTAAATTGAGGATTTTCCCCCACCCAGATTATCTAGCTCATCTGAATGTGCTCTAGGTTTTTGTTTTTTTTGTGTGTGATTACAATGAAGCAGTGATTACAATGAAGTCTTACCAGATTCATCAAAGCAGATGCTCAGAGGGTTCACTGGTGGTATTTCTCTCACCTGATCTTCAACACCCCGCAGGCAAAAAAACCCAATATGCATTAGCATGACCCTCCCAGCAGTATGATCGATGCTTTCTGTGTCCTGGGGGTTAAAGGTCAAAATGAAGGCCCTCCAATAGAGAGCGGAGCATGATGGTCATTTTACTGACTCTCCAGCATCTGCATTAGCGCCAATATCTGCAGTCCCATGAGGAAGAGCCTGATAGGATATTCCCACATGGCCTCTAATTGGTCAGCAATCAAGGCTCATGTTACAGTACAACACAATAGCATCTAATGGCTTCCTGTAATCAACCATTTCTACTGAAAGTCTCACTAATACCACTTGAATGTGGAGAAGCGAGGACAATCAGAGAAGCATTTTGTATTGATCCATCTACGTATGGTAAGAACGCCAAGATGGCATTTTAGTAGTGTGGGAGAAACTTCCCTCGTGCTCTGTAGTTCAGGAATTAATTACACATGGTCAGCATGGCATGACTGGCCATAGTTTATGAGTTACTTTTAATTACCGAGGCAATTACAGCGCTCAAAATAAGTAAATTAATCAAATTAATTACCGTATCGCAGCTAGCCCGTAATGTCATGCATAAAATGCCGTTTCCTGTTTTCCCGCACAGAAACGAAGGACCCCAAGCAGAAGGTGCAGGGCATGAAGAAGCTGGTCCAGCAGCTGCCCAAGCCCAACCAAGACACCATGAGGCTGCTCTTCAGCCACCTGCAGAGGTGAGTTCATGGCACCTGCAAGCGTTCCAACCGGTCCTCAACCCACAAACTCATCAGGTTTTAGAATACACAGTAAATCAGACATGTTTGATTTATCCTAGCTGTACAGTACCATGAAAAAGTTTGAGTTTTTGCACAATTTGTTGGGCTACAAAATGATTTGAAATTGAAATTATTTGTAATTTGAAACAACAGCTGGTAACAGGTCTCAATGGAATCTCAATGGATTTCAGGGTGTGGGATGGATTCAATCTCAGAAAACGTGTAGTATAGTATAGTATAGTATAGTATAGAAAAGTATAGTATAGTAGAGTATATTATAGTATAGTATATTATAGTAAAATATGGTATAGTATATTAAAGTATAGAGTATATTAAAGTATAGTAAAGTATGGTATAGTATATTAAAGTATAGTATAGTATAGTATAGAGTATATTCAAGTATAGTATAGTATAGTATTTTAAAGTATAGTATAGCATAGTGTGGAATGTGAGCTTCATTTATGGGTGGCATTGGAGTCCAGGTCTTCTTGTTTCAAAGAAACAATAAAACAAATACATAAACATTTAATACAATTTTGTATTAAAGTACAATTTTGAATGGCAAATAATGTTCAAAACCTGTACCTCCAACCTGAATATGAGATCTGAGCAGCACAAGATATGAAATGTTGATCACAAAATATCAGTGACACAGTTCAGCTCAAGGGGTGCACTTACCTTTGCACGCCCTATTTTTCATTTATTTGAATTTTCTAACTTCATAAAAATATATAGAATTTTCTCATGACGTAATCGAAAACATTGTATAGGTCTCAGACCAAAAAAAGCAAATAATTTCATTATAAAATCATGTTGTAGCCCAACAAATTGTGCAAAAACTCAAGGGGTGTACAACATTTTTGACAGCACTGCATATGATTTGTTCTACTTGTTGGGACTTTCACTGACTAAATTCATTATAAATTCAGAACCCTTCATCTTCAGTCCTAATCCTAAACAAACCTTCATTTAAACCCATACCTGGATCTAAACCTGATCCTAATTCTAATCTCAATCCTAAACCCTAAACTAAACCCTCGTAGAAGCGAGGACCGACCAAAATGACCTCGCTTCGCTAAAACGCTATCGCTCCCAGTGTCTAAAATTCAAACTGGTTCTCACAAGGGCAGCAAAACAGGTACACACACACACACACACACACACACACACACACACACACACACACACACACACACTGTATAAACCCTGAGTCAGATCTGTTATCCACTATTCTGAGCAGCAGATTGACAGAGGGTCAAACTCGGCACTTTAAGAGGATGGAGAGGTCGGACGCTCTCCTGCCCTCCGTCCGCAACCGTCCAGGTCCCGCATGAGGGGCCGGGGGAAGTGACCTCAGCGCCGTGTGTATGTGTGTGTGTGTGTGTGAGAGTCGCCTGGCCCCTGTCCACTCCCGTCCCGTCCTGGCCAGGCTAAAGGGCCATATGGCTAAACCCACATCCCCAGAGAGGTGTTCTATCCCATCCCTAGCCCTTCTCCACATTTACCAGCCCCCCGCGCAGGAGGCCAACTGAACTCATTTTAGATTTATGAGCCCCTCCCTAACTGGAACATACCCCTTGGCTGCGGCGCGAAAACGTGTTTGTCTGTTTGGTTTCGCATGCCAGGTTCCTCAATTAGTCCAAAGCTCCCTATTCATATTCCTGCAGAATTGCCCTCGGAGGATGGCTGCCGGGGAGGATTTCTCTCTCTCTCTCTCTCTCTCTCTCTCTCTCTCTCTCTCTCTCTCTCTCTCTCTCTCTCTCCTCGCTCCTTTCCCTTCTCGCTCGTTTGCGCGATCATCATCTCATCCTCTCTCTCTCTCTTTCCCTCTCTCCCACTCTCTCTCGCTGACAAGACTCTTTCCCCTTTCCCCTTTTCCCTCCCGCTCGTTGAAACGTACCTATAGCACGGCTAAAATAAAAAGAAACGGGAGCAGAGAACGTCTGGAAACGGAGAGCGGTTCCACCTTCCCGGCTCACAGCTACCTAGCGTCTGTCGGGTGGGTGATCATAGAGGCTGTCAGTAGCCAGCCACTGACGCGTTGTTTCGTTCACACGCTTCCACTGCGAGCGGTTGCGGGGGACGGGGGTAAATCCCAAGCAGTGCCGCCAAGTCTGTCCCCTGGCCGCAGAATGGCTCCCCCTCGCCCCCCTGCCTCTCTCTCTCTCTCTCTCTCTCTCTCGTCTCATGTGACGGGGCGGCAGGAGAATCGGTCCCGAGGGAGCAGCGCCAGGAATGGGTGGGGGGGGGGGGGGGTGCCACACCCACACCTACTGATGTGGCCTAGCCCCTTATTCACTTATTTCTTCTCTCTCTTCTTCCCCCCCCTCTCTTTCTCTCTCTTTCTTCCTCTCTCTCCCCCCCACCCCTTCCTCTGCTCTCTCCTACGCTGGATGCGTAGCCTCTGCCTAATCTAAATTGCACACTAGACCACACTAAATGAGGATCATGTGTGATTTATTTATTTATTTCCGTACTTTATTATTTGCCTTTTTTTTTTTTTTTTTTTTTTTTTCCCTTCCCAGAGACAAGAACAGGCAAAAAGAGCTCACAGTGTATACAGCGCCCTTCCCCTTGAGGAGAAAAAGGGGGCACTGGGAAAATAATTACAAAGAGAGAAAAAAAACATTTTCCATCCCTATCAGATGACCGCAGTTCTTATCAGAGATGTCAGATGAGATTACAAGATGGTACTTGGGAGAGTGTGAGAATATGTGTGTGTGCGTGTGTGTGTGTGTGTGTGTGTGTGTGTGTCCTCGTCTCCCACATGAAGCGAGGTTTTTTCCCTCTGAAACGAAGAGTGTTTTTTTACGATCCCGGGCTTCGCTGAGGGGTTTTATTTCGGTCCTGGCTGGGGCCGGGCCTTTAGTAATGGAGGAGTCTATGAAGTTTTCGACTCCTTTGTTGTGGCTTCGTCCTCTGCCTGTGTGGAACCGGCGTTCCTCTCTCTCTCTTTTTTTTTTTCCCTCTCTCCCTCCTCCCCAATCCGTGGGGTCTGGCTTCAATATGGAGCTGTGTACTCGCATTGTGATGATGTGGTCAAGGAAACCAGATTCTCTGAAGTGTACCTTCACTTAGCCATTCTATTTCTTCCTTCTTTTTGTGGGTGTTTTTGTCACTGCTGTTCATGGTTGCCATTTACCGCAAGGGTTTTAAAACATCCACAGGCTCAGTTTTCCATCTCCACTTCTTGCTGACCTTAGAGAACTGTAAAAAACAAACCTTTGGAGCGACCTCGGTATAGGCGTGGCGGTCCTGAGATCAGCGGGTACCCGACCGGAATGGATTAAGTCCGTTTGTTTTTTTCTGGTGTGTGCGATCTAACATTTCACAATCCGGGCGTAAATATTTAGCCCCGTTTTGTGCACCGAAGACGCTCGCTGGAAACTTTTCAGCACTTGAACTTCGGAGGTATTTTTCGGGTTCGGGTTCGGATCAGACCTCTGAGCCATCCTCCTCTTCCTCTGGCACCTCGGCCCCCTCCCTTCCTCTCCTCCTCCTCCTCCTCCTTCTGTCCCCTCCCCACCTCAATGTATTATCTGTCCCGTGATCCTGAAGGAGTCAATGATCCTGACCCAATTAGCGGGAGCCTTCCAGGCAAGGAGGGAAGAGGGACGCCATCATGGTCCAGCTCCCATGTCCTGTCAAGCACCCCCCCGACACACACACACACACACACACTTAGGGAAAAAAACGAGATGCTAATTAATTAGCATTGGCATCTTGGGCCGCGCACGTCAGCTTATGTAGGGGATATCAATGGTTCGTCAGTTCACATCAAGAGTCCTGTGGTCACCTCCTGGGCACGCCGGACACTTGCCATTGTGCATGCCACCATGGCTCCTTCCCATCGCTGTGCGGCACTAGTGAACGTTAGAATGTTAGGCCGTGGTTGGATGACATGAGAAAGTAAAGTAAGTTGGCTGCTGCGCTGCAAAAAAAAAAAATCTCCATCTTAACAAGTCGTTTTAGCCTATTATTGAGTCCTAAAATCAGAATTTTCTTAAAATCAGTGAAAAAAATCTGCCAGTGAGGTTTGATCATTTCACTTGTTTCCAATGCAAATCAACTTGTTTCAAGAATTTTGTAGAATCAAGTGTCATTTTCTTGACAGCAGTGCAGTGATCTGCCTTATTCTGACTTGTCCCAACAAGACTGACACTCATTTCTAGAAAATTCCTGAAATTTGTCTCTTGGTTTAAGAAAAATGAGATTCGAAGGCCGAATAAGGCCGCGCGGGTGGAAAAGAAAAACACAAGGAGGTAAAAAAAAAAGAAAAGATAAAAAGACCCGAGGCAGAGGAAGAGGTGGCGAGGGGAAGGCAAGGATGAAAGGGAGGGCCTCGGTGGAAGAATGGCGGGGGGAGGACGAGGCGCGGCGGAAGCTGCCGTATTAACACCGGCTCCCAGTCGATCGCCATAGAGCAGGAGAATCAGCCAGGGAGCTTAGGTGATGTATCCCTCCTGTGAATATACAGTAGAATTACTTTAATAATTGAGTCTTCTTATTTGAGATCATTAGTGAGCCATTAGGCATGGCAATCCAGACCCTTAGATCATTGTACTGTTCTAATTAAGTTAAAATGCTGATGCCAGGACAGGCATGGAACAGTGATGTACTGTTTACAGGCACGGGGCTTAGGTTAATTGCAGACATAAATGGGAAATTATAGTGTGTACACATTCTAATCAGGTTTCACTTACGCTGCACTCAAGGACACACCCCGAAACACTTAGTCACAGAAATGCACCATATATACTGTACACGCATGCATGCACACATGCTGGCATAGACACTCACTCTCTCTCTCTCTCTCTCTCTCTCTCTCGCTCTTTTACACACACACACACACACACACACACACACACACAGGGAGGTTTTGAACTCTTATCATTCTGTCTCGTTTAAATTTTAAAGACGCAGTTTACAAGTTTTTAGGAAATTCCCGCCGGCGATCTACATATGTTTGTACCTAGTGGTCATCTTCTGACTAAACCCACTACACACAAGTTTAACCATAGCTTCATTCCTTTGGTAGAGATTTTTTTTTTGTTTTTTTTCTAACATGTTCACTAGATTTTGAAAGTGGAGGAACAGGGCAAAGCAATGGAATATGGTGTCTAGTTCTTCCTTTTTCCGATTCATGTTAAACAAATTTCAATGCAATTCTCAATGCTAATTTCTTACACCTGGATTCTGTTAGGAGGAGGTGAATTCGCGCTTTGCAAGCACTGATAATTGGGTGGTAATGATTCAATGTCCTGCAATTTAACACCCACCTGTAAACTGAGCTTCAAATCTGGATGCAATCAATGCAACTTGCCCACAACAATTTCTAGCAATTACTCAGCTTTTATGCATTTTATTTCCAGCTTGATGACACTGTGTGACGCATGCATATTCCATAAACTGCTAGTAGAAAGAAAACACCATAACAGAAAATAACACAATGCTTTATAGTAGCGATCGTCCTTTGCAGACTGACTTCCATATATTTGCGTCTTTAGTGTTGCAGTGTTTTGAATTCACAGCACATTTATTTTGACATTATAGACTGGAGGCATATTTAAAAGGAAAATTTCATTTCTTAGCTCAAAGTGAGATGAGGATAATTATTCATAATGATTGTGTCAGTGTGGATGATCATCAGGACTTTGCTTCATTAATGAGGTTAAGGAATATGCATGGCACGCGTGTGCTCAGTCCATAGTGTAATGACATATGGCAGGGCAAGATGTTGGCCATCACATGCAATTAACCATTTAAGAGCCAAGTTTTCATAGGTAACAGATACATCCTGATTTTGACCTTATTAGAAAAGCCCTCAGAGGGCATGAGTGTATTTTTATGTTTTACACTTCACTTTTTTTTACATTCTAAAATAGAGCTTGAACTATTGTTTCGTTACAGAAAACCCACTGCATATTGTTAGAAACACAAGACAAGGGAAAGAAAACATTTTTGCAATAGCGTACATGTGTAACACATCTAAGCAATAACAGTATGTGCTAAGAGGGCAGAAAAATTTACAGCTTGTGTTTTTGCTTTGTGTTTTATGACATGTAAGCCATAGATAACATCACTTCGGCTCTCCAAAATACCAGCTTTAGACGCCACAGCGGCAGAGACGAACACGCCTGGCGAGCTGACAATACCTTTTGGATGCAATTATGCGCTGAGAGGCCCTGTGTGGATCCGTTTTGGGCAAGGAGGGACTCGATCCCACCTCAGAACGCTTCGTCAAGAGCCCACTGACAGCTTGGAGAGCGGCCCTGTGCCGCAGTCCTTCCATCCCGTTCCAGGCCTCACTCCATAACGGGCCCAGAAGCCTGTGGGCTGCCTCCTCCGTGGAGCTGGTCCCCCCCCAGCCTGGCCTGCCTCTGTCCCCCAGCCAAGCCTCAGCACAAGGAGAATGCTGCACCCTGTCGCTAGCTTCTCCCCGCTCCACAGCACACAGCGCGAGCCAGTCCTCAGATACTCCCTTCCCTCGGCTTTAAGGTCTCCCTTTTTTAATGGAACACCTTCCCAAAGAGTCGGTTGAAAGGGGGAGGACAGTTCACACCAACACACACTGTTCACTAGAGTCCAGTTGTGTAGCTTTCTACCTTCGTGACCGGTTCCCCAACCACAGAAAATGTAGTCTTACACGAGTTGAATGTGGATCTCGGTTCCCTGCGCCAACTTTTTTTCTGGTTTCCTTGCCTTTCCAGACTCCCTGTGCTAAACCTCCGTCCACATTACTTTTAGAACTTTCCCCGTCGAGTCAATGGATGTTCTGCAATGCACACCACCACTGCTGAATTTGTGGTGTGGGGAGAGTGAGTGGTTTTAGTTGTGGCTGAACCTGGATCTTAGAGTACCTAAAGCTGGGTTCACGAAATGATATACCAGCGTTGCCAGTATTGAAACGAGATACACTTTCAACAGGGGCCATTTAAGGGTAAAAACGACTGTGCTGACAAACCTGAAGAAATAATATAGATGCGTATTGAGAGCAGTAGATGCAGAAATGTGGCGTTTGCCAAAAAATGCTTCTGACCTTCACTCGCCCCAGATCTCTTCACTTGAAAAGCTATGTTTACATTCAGTTTACAAATGCACACAACTACAATTGTGTCCTTTTTTTGTCAGGGTCCTGGTCTATTCAACGAAAAACCTAATGTCAACCCAGGGAATCAGCATCGTCTTTGGCCCGACACTGATGTGGCCGGAGATGGACTCGGGGAACATGGCAGTCAACATGGTCTACCAGAACCAGATAGTGGAATTCATTCTCATCGAGAGCCAGGAGATCTTCAGCCTCAACAAGAAATAGTGCTGTCTGCAAGCAGGAGTTGTGTTTGTTCATCAGATGGTGTCAGACTGTAGATATTTCTGTCATTTAGTCTATTATTGAGTCCTAAAATCTTAATTTTCTTAAAATAAGTGAAAAAATCTGCCAGTGGGGTTTGATAATTTCACTTGTTTCCAATGCAATTTTGTAGAATCAAGTGTCATTTTCTTGATAGTAGTGCAGTGATCTGCCTTATTCTGACTTGTTTCAAGATACTGACACTCATTTCTAGAAAACTCCTGAAACTGCATTGGAAACAAGTGGAGTTATCTCTCCTCCCTGGCAGAGTTTTACTCTTTTAAGAAAAATAAGATCTGAAGGCTGAATATGAGACTAAATGACTTGTTAAGATGGACGTTTTTTGCAGTGTGAAGATCAAAAAGAAGCATTGTGACTGAAGCTCTGTTACTTCAGCTCAATTCTCAACAAGTGTCCTTGTCGAGTGAAAGAGTTGCTCACTCAATATACTCAATAAATCATTAAGATTTTGTGCACACTCCAAAATTGTTCTCCCCAAAAATTAATGCATTGCCTGTTTTGGCACAGACTGTGAAAATAATTTGATGGTTCATTATCAGCCCAAAGTTTGTGGATGATCCTTTTTTAATTAATACCAACAAAGCTACAATTAGTTAAGGGAGTTTAAGTCCAGAATGACTGTGTTTTATTATACGTGACAGATCTCATTGTACTCACCGCTGTAGCCTTACGCCTAAAAATAATTTAAAAGTAATAAGTATTAGTTTTAAATTAGTCTAAGTTTTAAAATGTGAGTTTTAAAGTTGTGTGTAGAGGAGAACAAAGTCTAGTTGAGTGCAGTAACTGCAGTAGAGTCATCGTAATAAGACAAGAAATGGTATCGTCATTATGTGGATGAATCTGTGTATCCTCTAAATGATTATGCCTACTTGCTACTGTTATATTGCAACTAGTGTTATTGAGTCAATGAACAGGAGGATTTGCACCTCATGGTTATGAGTTTGAATAGTTATCTTGAAAAGGGAATAATGGTCTCCACATACCGAATTGAAATGTAATTAAAATGTAATTCATTCTT
Source organism: Centroberyx affinis (assembly GCF_046629955.1). Taxonomy (NCBI): domain Eukaryota; kingdom Metazoa; phylum Chordata; class Actinopteri; order Beryciformes; family Berycidae; genus Centroberyx; species Centroberyx affinis. The sequence goes on from NW_027282709.1 coordinate 78,436, forward strand.
TGTCAACATTTATATGTCACATACTGTATCTGTGATGTAATGTTGAATTACAGTGTTTTTTTTTATTTTTATATTTTTTTTGTAGTCTGTATTTGGCCTTTGTAAAGGCATGTTTTGATAAAAATTAAATAACCCTTTATCAATGTATAGTAGAAATTTAGAATATCTTTGTTTGAAACTCTTCTGTCCCGCTTGTTTGAATTTCTGCACTGCTGATTTCTTCTTTTTATTTATGTAGGTTTTTTTTAGGTTAAGTCTTGCTGTGATTAAGAAAACAAAACAGGGAGACCCGGGCAAGATGACAGCAGCGCATCAAGTTACTGACAAAACAAAACCACTTAATATGAAACACCAACACACTCTGACAATATGCCAGTGAAAGTCTTGAAGAGAGAGGGCATGCGAGACAGAGAGACAGAGAGAAACACAAAACTGCTCTTTCATACATTGTTTTGCTTTTTAATATATTTTCTCCCACTCAAAAGTGACATTGATTGGTCGATTCTTATCATAAAACAGGACATAATTTGATCTTATAATTAACCATAATGGCTCTGTTGTAAGGGAAGTGATTCTAGCCACTGGGTGAAAATTACCTGACGTGAATAATAATAATATATACCAGTCAAAAGTTTTGACACACCTGACTGAATGTACTTTGTTTCTCATTCTCTTAAGCTATTGTAATTATAATGTGTAAATGCTTGAAATTAGTTTTTTAGCCAAATATAAATAGTGAAGTTGATGCCTATATATGAATTTCTTTCCAAAGCCTTTGCCTTTCCATCAAGGCAAAGGGCGACTACTTTAAAGAATCTAAAATATAAGATAGTTTTGACGCTTTTTTGGTCACTGCATAATTTCGTTTGTGTTCTTTCATAGTTTTGATGTTTTTAATATTATTCTAAAATGTGGAAAATAGTAAAAATAAAGAAAAATGTGTCAAAACTTTTGACTGGTAGTGTATATATATATATATATATATATATATATATAGATATATAGTAATATTTTACAATAATGGTACACTAAGTTAAGGGTTAGTTAATGCTTAATAAGCATTAACTAACCCTTAATTAACAGTTAACTAATGTGTAATTTACTGATGGTGTTCATGTTAACTAAGGTATTAATTTATACATTATTTAATAGTTTATAAAGATGACTATTAAATAATGTATAAATTAATACCTTAGCATGAACACCATTAGTAAATGATTACCAGACACATTAGTTAACTGTTCATTAAGGGTTAGTTAATGCTTATTAAGCATCAACTAACCCTTAATTAATGTACCCTTATTGTAAAGTGTTACCGCTATATATATATATATATATATATACTCACTTTAGTCAATGCCAGGACATGTTTAAATAATACATGAAGAGTTAGGTTTCAATGTAGACAATACATTGGCATTAACAAATGTATAACATTACTTAATGCAGTTGTTTATTGTGTATTTAATATGAAGTCATCTTTGTTAATGTCACTGTTCATGCTTAAATAATAAACACATTAACATTAACAAACATGTATAACAACATTAATTTATGCAGTTCATGTGCATTTAACAATAACTAGGCCTAATCTTTGTTAATGTTGTTATTCATGTTTAATTCATGTTAGTAAATGCATTAGTTAACATTAGTTAACGCACACTTCATATAAAGTGTTACCCCTTTATTAACAGGAATTCATATAGGATTCATATAGATCAGTATGACAGCAGCACTATGCTTGAATATCGCTGTTGTCGGGTGAAAACCTTGTATCTCCAAAATGTCAACTTTTCGAGAACTAAGTAAAACAGTCTTGTTTTAAGCTTGATGTTTTTAGTTCATTTAATTGGTTTTGAAAAGTTTCCATAAACCCATGGAATGTAGAATTGTAGCATAGAGAAGCATGTAATCCTTACATTACAAGGTTTTCACCCAACAGTGAAAATTTCACACTCTTATTTATCACCAAAGATAGAGCTGACATGGTGCTATGACTGGGCCTTAAGTGCGAGTCCTGAAGACCTTCAAGTCACAATGAAACAGTATTTTGAGAGCATCTTGCTTCCTTAATTTAATGTATTTCCTGTTGAAACAGGATGTTGGGGTGGGACATAATGTCGGAGGGGGGATCGTTCAAAAATCTGTGATGGTTTTATTGATTGAATTTTTTATTTGCGCCTACTGGTATACCATGAGGTCACCATTAAAGATACACTGTTTTCCAGTTAGTAAAAGTAATGCCTAATGCCTAAGTAATGGCGAGTAAAGTCATTATTCATTTCATTGTGAATTCAAAATGGAATCAATGGTGTAAAAGGTCTGTTTTGGGGAAAATATGTAGAATTTTAATAGAGGGCTTTCAAGTGACATAAACATTGTTGCCAACTTGGCGACTTTCTTGCTAGATTTAGTGATTTTTCAGACTATTTCTCGAAAGCAACTACTGACAAACCTATAGCAACTTTTGTAGACCATGGGGAACAATGTTAATGTTGACTCAAAGCATTTGGCAACACATTTGTATGACCGATGCCGATTTGCGCTACTTGCTTGTCTAATCCAGAGGTCTGATGATCACAGAGCTTCAAATACACAGCGTAACTCCCTCTCCTTCCGTAAAAGCAGCAAATATATTAACATGCAAATTAGCGGATGATGTCATCTGGCGACTTTTGGGCAGCCAACTACTACATTCCCTGAAAAAGAGTTGGCAACACTGGACATAACACACCATCTGCCGGCCATGTTCAAGGTTCACAGCTCTTGGGCAACTGTGGCTGTGAACAGTTGATTGCCTTTCAGTACGTACAACTTGCCCGTCTCAAAAGGACTGAACAGACATGGTTAATTTCTGTGCTGTTTTTATGGGAAAGTGATCATTTCATCACAGATAGGCCTACATCTGATTGATTTTGTGTTTAGCTAGCAGCTAACTAACACTGGCTTTTGTCTTCCAGTTTTTCCTGTCTCTCCCCACTTTTCACTATTTAATAATAAAAAACAAATCTTAAATCTAATTTCCGAGTAGAGAGGCAAAGTATGATGCAAAGTTAGCATTTCCACCATTTAGTGTATAGTTCAAAATATGAATAGGATTTGGAAACACCAAAAATAAAGTAGTAGTGAGATCTTTTAAAGGATGCGCCTTCCCAGTATTTTGTTTGTGGTGCTAAACCAAAGTCATATAAGTTCCAACGTTGAATACCCAAAGGTAAAAAGGTAGCACACACACAGATCTTCAGGACAAAGTTGACAAATCTCAATTTCACCAATTTATACTGGCCATGTCAACAAACATGCTAACGTTTCGGCCTAGTGGCCTTCATCAGAGCATGGAGGAAAATGGAAGTCATGTCATTTATATACAGGAGTTGGCAGGTGATTGGCTTAAAGGGTCACATGGTAATTAACTTCCTGAGGTCACATATACATCTTTTCTTAACAATATGACAATGACTAAAAACTATTACTATATATACTATATATGAACTATTACAACTATTACTATATATGAACAACAACTATAAAAACTAGCCTACTCAATGCAACACTAATAATTTGAATGAGACGACAGTTTGAGACAACAGTTAAAGCTGCAATAAAGAAAACCTTCTGACCACTAGAGGGCGACAGAAACCGCAACATATTTGTAAATAACACACAGCAAAGCCACTGCACTACAGAGGCCCACGAAGGACACATGGAAGGATAAATGCTAATGCTAATAGGTAAGCTAAACGTACCTGCTGAGAAGTGTCGCCGGTTACCAGTCTCACCAGCCAGCGCTTTCTCCTGCTGAAGGTTACATGTCCCACAGTGACAAGTGAAGAGGTAGGTAGCAAGTTTTAAAAAAATGATGGATGTATTTTAATCCTTGGAACAAAATGTAGATATCTCGTGGGTATCTGATCAAGCCCTTAATTTTTGGCATTTTTTGAAGTCCATTCATATTTTCCAGAGATTTTGGACTACACACCAAATAGCAGATATGCTAATCTATATATGTATTCAGCTATGTAGGCAATTCATGCAAGAAAGCATGCTTTTTTCGTATAAACCTCCCAGGGGGTTAGACTTTTAATTCAGGACTTCTAATACATACAAGTGGGCAATGATCGACAACCTCATAGGGAATACACAGACATTAGGCTACTTGGTCTACTTGTCAATATACAAACGTATAAATGTCTACCAGAGACAGATTTGTCTAGTTCTTTATGATACTGGAAAAAAATTGGCTCCATTGTGTCAAATGTGACATTTTCCAGATCTCCTTTTAGCTTATCCAAGATTGAGGACAGCTAATCATGGTTTATATCTCCATCTCAAGGGTCTCCTTAATAGAAATGATCAAATTTGATCTTAGAAATATGAAGTATTTTATGTCAACGTCATAATTTATAAACCTTAAACTTGAAGTGAAAAGCTCCCAGCACTGTTCCAGCCTGGCTGGTTAAGTAGTCTATATGGCATCATAAAAAACATGACCAAATAAAATAAAACCTTGACAACGGACCTACTTTAGGAAGAGGGATTGTGTATCTACTGTACTTGTGGATGTTACAACCTGGTTTGTAATTGCCTTTAGTGATACAGCTGTCATTAGTACACATGTAATGGGACTGAGCGCATGTCTTGAAACTCACTTTTTTTTTTGATATACTTTTTTCATCTGAAGGGGAAATTCTCTTCATCTGGTTGGTGTGCAGGGCCAGCCAGAGTGTAGCAACCGGTAGTGGTTAAAGCTGCAATATAAAACTTTTTCACATTAAAGGAACAGTCCACCCCAAAATAAAAATTTGGTCATTATCTACTCTCATGTCAGTTGAAACACCAGTGAAGTTTGTATGTCCACACAACACACAGCGAGTTAGCTAGTGCAGCTCCATGTCAGCCTGTCCGGGTCCTGGTTCTTTAGAGCAGTGATTCTTAACGTGGGGTCCGGGGACCACCAGGGGTCCTTGAGGGGGTTCCAGGGGGTCCCCAGCAAATTGACGTGTTAAACTTTTAGAAGAATGACTATTTTGATCATAGTTTTACTGTTATCTCTCTACCTACAATATAGAGAGTTATGGAATTCTGGACAAAATCATATCTAACAATAAAAATATTCTCAGACTCTCAAATGGGGGTCTGTGGCCCTAATGTGGACTAAATTAGGGGTGCTTGATATGAAAAAGTTTGAGAATCACTGCTTTAGAGTTCCAAAAAGTGCAAAAATGACCATAAGATTTCTCCAAACAGCTCATGCAGAATAATCCAGCATAATGGGCACCGATCACAGGGTGAAATGAACTAATGGTTGCAGTGCTCAGGATATTACCGCCCAATAGCACCCTTTAAAGGTGTTTTTCTGAGTGCTTTTTATGTGTTTTTCACGTTTTCATGTTCCCCAGCATCTTGTTTCCTACAGTTTGGTCACATTTGATGTATTACTGGTATTTTGTACTTTGTTTTGGAGAGCCTGCAGCTATTAAAATCACCAAGGCTGAAGAATTGCTTGGCTCTGGCAATGCATCTGCTGGGCAAGATGTACTGCCAGAGGGCGGGACATAAACAAGCAACAAAGTCACTCGACCACTTGAACAAACCTGATAAAGACCCAACGGGGTCAAAACGTTGATGTGAAAGTTAATTAATTCACTATTGGGCAGCATTATTCCAATATGCGCATTCGTATCTTTTGTCCACACTGCGGATCGAACCAAGACCCTCCGGATGCAGGACTTAACCACTAATACATCCTGCCTGCCATTTTACCATTGCATGCCTGCAAAACAGTCTCCACTAGCTAAACCTCCTCTGTTTTGTATTTTCTTGCATGTCCTCCTGGGGCCCTCGTACCCCCAAAATGCCATCGCCCCTCCATTCGGGACCAGAATTGGGTCGGGTTACACTCAGTCTCAATCTACTCAGTTGGGCCATGCTTGAATTTTTGTGCTTCGACCAAATCTCACACGCATATCCGCATACAGCGTAGGACGAGATGATTACTTTCAATAATTTCCGATGACGGACGAGCCCTCATGGAAGGCTGACTAATGGAGCTGTTCCTGAAATAAAACAGTCAATCAGGGTGTAAATGGGAGGGAGGGTAGAGCGCCAGACTCTTTGTAGTCTAATGGTGATCACAGGACTGCTATCATACTGTCTGTCAGCTCCTATTACCCACGCCTGCTACTCAAACGCTGGACGCAATTAAAACAGGCCTGCTTCATCTAGATGTGAGGAGCAACATTTCAGATGTGTCACCCCTCTTTTCCTGCACTCCACTCTTCTAATGCCTCTGCAGAGAGAGAGCGATATATACATGCATACACTCGATATAGGCAATATAGGGTCTCACATTAAACGAAGCGGTGTGAGGGAACATCAGCTGGCCTGCCTAAGGAGCACTGTACACTGAGTACAGCCACGGCATAGAGCGGTGGTTCTCAACGTGGGGTCCGGGGACCACCAAGGGGTCCTTGACGGGGGTTCAAGGGGGTCCCCAGCAAACTGATGAATTGTTAAACTTCAGCATTATTTCATTTACAAGAAGTTAACACAGTTAGAGAATGAAGAAGAAAGACTATCATGGAATTCTGGACAAAATCCTATCTAACAATACAAATATTCTCATATTTGGGTCCGAACAAATCTCATCAAATGGGGGTCTGTGGCCCTAATGTGGACTGAATTAGGGGTCCTTGATATGAAAAAGGTTGAGAATCACTGGCATAGACTAATGATAAGCAAGCAAACTCTGTTGTAAATGAAATACATGAGATGGCCAGATGGAATGATCTTCCCACCTCAGTTACAACTGCAGAGTCACTCCCTGTTTTCCGCTGTAGACTGCAATATCCTGTGTATCCCCCAATACACACGCACACACACATCTTCTTGTTGCTGTTACTGTATGTTATTATACTTACACTTGCTTATCGACCTAACATATCTGCTGATAGGAAGGATGTTCTTACTTTACTTTTTGAAAATTAATGTTATAGCACTTTTTGTTCTCATCTCAAGGATCCCCATTAGCTGTGCACAAGGGTGTCAGCTACTCTTCCTGGGTGGGGTCCCACTAAAACACAATATACATCCAAAACAGTTTAAAGTTTAAAACCAGGATACAATCAAATCTAAAATTAGGAGCACTTTGTCATGGGCCACAGCATGAAAGACAAGTAGAAATATCAATAAGATGAGTCACATTTGTACAGTAAACAATGATTCTTACATATCAAAGGGCTAAGGACAAGCTTGATTTCAAACAAAAGTGTGAGTGAAACGTGTGCATGGACACAACAGTATAAAACATGTAGAATTAAAATTAAGCATTTGACCTGAACTCATAATCAAATATCTTTTTAAAAATAGAATTGCTATTTGCCTTAGCTTAGCTATCTTTTACAGCACAAGACGAGAATATCAAGTAATATAAGCATTTTTTTCATGAATTTAAAAGACATGTACTTACTGACAAACATCTTTCAATCTTGAGTCATGCCCATGACCCGATTCTTACTCGTTCACGCTATAGTGGACTTTTCCACTTGACTTCTTGTGAAATATTGCCAGGCCCTGACCACTATTGGATGTTTTGCGGTACTTTGCTCATCCCTGACTTGAAGGTAACATATAGGAGAGACGGAGTGAAAAGGGTGAGGGTCGGGATTCAGGGGGGCCCCATGCTTGCCTTTGCCTAGGGCCCCCAAAATCACTAAGTCCACCCCTGGAGTTTACCCCCCACTGCATCCCTGATAGAAGAATGGACAGCTGCCGGGCGGATCAGAACAGCCCCCTCTGCTGGTCAGCACAGGTTAGGGTATGGTCACACACACACACACACACACACACGCACACAGGTGTTCTCCATCACTCGTATCAGCACAGCTGCCCCCCCCCACCCCCCCACCCCCTTCCCTCCTCCTCCCTCTTCCCACCAGAGCGCCTCGACCACATGAAAAGTGCTGTGAATGTGTTCATTGAATTTCTCCTCCGTGAGCAAAGGTTTTTTCTTTTGTTCTGAGAGCTATTTTTGGTCTTGAAAGGCAGAGCAGGAGTCACACTGAAGAAGACCAGGTTCAATGTGTGTGTGAAGAAGGGCCGCAAAGAACTCAAAGGGAACTGTTGGGGGGGAGGGGGGGGAAGAAGGGGGGGGATTATTTGCTGTTGTCCAAAGGAAGGAAGATATATAAAAAAAAAAAAAAGGAGAATCGTTCAACAGCCGCTGCTTTTTTTTTTTTTTGGGGTGACAATCCACTTTAGAGATAAAACTGCAGACACTGTGAATGCCACACAGAAGGTTTACTGCTGAAACACGATCTTGATAAAAACTCGATGAAACGGGGCTCCGGCGCGCAGCTGAACGATCTGTTATTGTTCGGGAGGATAATCGGCGCGGCGTCGAGCCACTCGGGGTGATTCAGCTTTCCGCGGGAGCTCGCTTCCTCTGACACACGCAACTCCGACCGTTCCAAGTCGAGTCGAAAAATCTGATACTCAACCAGGCATTGTCGAGGAGCAAATGTGATTTGTGTAAATACTGTCAGAAACCTTGCTCAGTCAGCATATGGATTGAGTGTACAAATAATCCCTACTGAAATACAATTGTAGCTGTGTGGTACGGTATGACAGTGTTCACATCAGTTTCGAATCAGCCGGGCGCTTTCATATTCCCAAACAGCAGTTTCTTTTTATATCCATTTTAAAAGCCAATGCAAAGACTCTGTCTGTATGGAATTTGTTCTTTTCTTCTCCCTCTCTCTCTCTCTCTCTCTCTCTCTCACCCCCGCTCTCTCTCTCTCTCTCTCGTGCCGAGATAAGAGAGTCTGTAATTATGGGAAAGCCATTTTTCTGTATTTTATTATTCCCTAAATCAGATGTCTCATGCTTTGGCAGCGGGGACTGGGAACGATGGGAGAGTGACATACTTAAACTAGCTTTGTGGTCGTGTGTTTCGCTAAATCTCCGCGGAGAAGAAAAGGGGGAGAATGAGCTCCAGCTTCGGGTGACCTCCCTCCTGGCAAACGCAGACACTTTCGAAGACCAAACGAGGCCGGCAGGCCACCAAAGCTTTCAGCGCCACATTTCACTCTCCGAGACTGACACAAGAAAGGGAGAAGTTGGATTGGAGAGTCGACGGCGCTACACGCCTGGTGTGTCTTTTCCCATGCTTTTTTTTTTTTTTCCTGGTGGGGGCGAGAGGTGTGGAAAGAGGAGAGAAAGCCAAAGTAGTTTACAACACGAACACAAAGGCGCATGTATTATGCATGATGCCTCGTTGTAAGATGTCAGGCGATACGCAGTGCTCTGCCGTGTAATAAGAGAGAGAGAGATAGCAGAGGAGATGACACGACCGGCATCGGCTTGGAAGCCCTCCGCACCGAACCGAACCGAACCGTCAGTCAGTCCGGTACGGGACGGGACGGGAGTGCAGCTCGGTTTGTTTTGGGTCGGGGAGCCAAGCCTCTCTCAGAGCAGCTATTTCATATAATAACTGTCGACCACTCTGTTTTTGGAGAGCCCTCTCTTTGTTCTTCTCTGGAAGAGGGATTCATGGTAATGGACGCCTGCCTGCCTTAGTTAAAAAAGAAGAAGGAGAAAAAAAAAAAAAAAAAGAAGCAGAAATGAAAGCATAGCAGTACAGTGTCCCCGTGCTGAGGCATGCCACGTTCTAACCAGCGGGCCCATTAAAACGCAGCCTGAGCTCCAGTGGAATATGGCAGCATATTGATAGCATATGACTGTGTCACTTGAGGACAACTCCCGTCTTTTCATTCGCCTCGCTTTCTCCCTTTGTCCTATCGAGAACACCGGTGCGGAGGATAGCGTAACGGCCCATATGGCAACGGTAAAAAAAAATAAATAAATAAATAAATAAATAAAAAAGCTAATGTGGAATCGGCGGGGCTCGCTCGTCTAATTATGGCACCTTTAATGCTCCGTCTCGCGGGAGGGGCGTCGTCTTCTGAAGCCTCATGGAAAATTGAGGCTGGCCCTTTATTTAAAAATGGATCTTTCAAGTGTTGCATTTTTAAATAACCCCGAGATACCGGGTGACAGCCGGCTCCTTTGATGCTCGTCTTCTTCTTTATCACAAGCGGTTAAGTTTTTTTTTTTTTTTTTCGTATTTGTGCTGATCCCGTGTACAAAATAGGGTAAATTGAAAATCTCCACATCAAAACGTGTCTTTATTTACTTGCATAACTATGTTTTTTTAGTATTTTATGAGTTATTTGTTATGTTGGTACTTTTTCAGATCATATGTTGAAACACTCGAAACATGCTGTGACAAAGTGGGAGTGTAAGGTGGGAGTACATTCCTATGTCTATTTGATAAGTGCATGGGGCAAGTTAGTTATTAGAAATATGGGATTGCTGTATGCAATGAGAAATTGTGTTTGTCATTAGCCTAATTCGATGGGGGGTTGGGAGGTGGGGGGGGGTGGTGGTGAAATAATAACTTGTATGGTTCACAAGTCCCCAGTATTAAAAAGCACTGCAGACTACAGTGTTCTCCTGCCTATGGTTTGCTCATTGGCAGCGGCTACAGCGGCTGATGGAATAGTGTGACACCGGGTTTGACATTGAGATTCGTCAAAAGAAAACCTTGAGAATGCTAATAAAGCCTCAGTGTCTGACAGACGATCAGGCTTCCCTCATTCAGCCTCTGCCGGCTTGTCAGAGCCGCACAACAGGTTCTCTCAGACCAATGTATCAGATGTCAGGAGCAAAACACTACTCTTCCTTATCCATATCCGCACGCTCACATGTATATTTGCATAAACAAATTTCCCAGACCAGTGTCTTTGTTTTTGTCATTCTTTGAGTTTGTCGTTCCATGCTGGAGGTGTTGTTTCAGCCTACAATCAGACAGCCGCAGAGCCAAGAGGATGGAACCAGCCTCGCTCCTGATGCGTGAAATTAATGTTGCTGTTCTTTGTTGATAATCCACCAGTTTCAAAAGGCCCCAAACCAACATTTTTTCTTACTTTTCAAAATTTCTCTTTCTCTCCCTCTTTCACTCGTACGCTCTCTGTGTAGCTCTCCTGTTGTCTGAAATGGAAGTTTGTTTGCTAAAAGGGAATTCTCATTTCAGTATTCACAATATCATCAAGTGGAACAAACCAGCTGCAGCTGGATCATTTTTATTTATTTATTATTCGAGGGGTTTTTTTTTTTCCTCCTTAGAAATTGCATTAGCCTTTGACATGAGACGAGAAATGATTCGGCCATAGTTTGTGGGTTTATGGAAGTGTGTTTCTTTGTGAGGCTAAGACGAGCGAACAAGCCACGGCTCAAGGCCACAATCTAGTCATTCAGAACCTCCAGCAACAATGATGCACTCATCTAGCAACCTACACATTAAGGAATGGACCGCTTTGCCTTTATTTGACCCCTGGCGAGAAAAAGAAAAAAAAAGAGGCTTTAATTACGGACGGAGAATAATCCTCACTCGGCCGTACGCGTGAGGAGAGGAATAAAGAACGACAACAGGCTCGAAATGTAACACCGAAAACAGGCAGAGCGATCATGCTCCATCGCTTCTCGTGGTCTTGGTTTTACTTTGCACTAGGGGCTGCACCGCCTGAAAGCTTCCTAAAAACGGAGCCCCTGGAAAGAATACAGTAAGCAAATGTTAAAACACAGATAGCGGTGTGTGTGTGTGTGTGTGTGTGTGTGTGTGTGTGTGTGTGTGCCCTTATCAGCGTCTAGGAGGCGCCGAGAACAACTGCACGGCAAATTAACAAAATAAAAAAAAGGGTGGGGCAAACAACCTAAAGTCACAGCTTCCAAGATAAAAAAAAAAAAAAAAAAAACCTCAGTGGGGAGATTTTCAGTGGGAGTGTGCCGGAGTTAAACGGGGGGGAAAGTGCCGTTGAGTGACAAGTTTAGAGTAAACAATCCTGCAGCCCTGAGGTATCAAATATGAAACACACACACACACACACACACACACACACACACGCACAGCACAAATAGCACATAGGCTACACAGCACAGGCAGTACACATGACACCAACTGTTCAAAGCAACATGTATTAACAGGCCAATGAAAAGGTTTAATGCATTCACTGTTTTATAGACTTTGCTATAAAACCTTTATGAGTGGTGTGGCATTCTAACAACTAGGAGACTGACTGCATTGTTATGGAGGTTTACGGCGTCACTGGGTCGTGACCCCGGCTCTGGTCTAGGTGTCCCTATGGCCACAGCCAGCAAGGCCAGAGCGACCCATGGGGTTCAGATAAGACGTTTTGTCCACTTGAGCGCCCTCACAATCTGCGTTAATCTGTGTTTTTTTTTATTATCTGTTTTTTCGATGTAATTATTGCTTCACTTCACACAGCTGGTTCTCTCGGCGTCCGGCAATTGCTAAAATAGATAAGGGGAACTCGTGAATTTCCTCTGTGGAGTTTATTGCGGACGTGTTTCGTCAGCTTTACCGTAGATCTGGCACGGGGGGGGGGGGGGGCAAATGTGGTACAGTATGACCCACTTAAGACAATGATCGCGTCCAAATCGGCGGCGTGTGCTGTATATCGTCTGTGGGAGGGCAGCATCTGCAGGCCTCATATTGGCCCTGGTACAGATCATTTTGGCCATATGTGTTAATTTCTATTTCGGGGGTAAACGCCTTCTGTTTACGTTGGGCTGTAGATCGGCTGTTAAACCCCCCCACAGAGCTCTCATTATCAAACCTATAACAGTGACACTAACAGGCTGGTATTGTAAAGCAATTTCTACAGTACCTGCAACCAATTTCCTTACCCCACACTGTGATCAGGTCTGCCCATGATGTAGTCAAGACTGACTTTATTTTACAGTGAAAGTATTTCCAGAAAGCAGACTTTTTTTTTTTGTACTTTGTCTTGTTTTACGTATACAAATGTGCTCTTTTTATGTCTAGGATTTACGATTTCAGTGGGGTTTTTTTTATGTCAAATTCTGCACTGTTTCCAGTACAGTTTCAGGTTTTCAGGTGCAACGCTCACTCTTTGCCCAGTGGGAAAGCTCAATGAATCCATCCAGAGATTGCTGGAAGAGAGATGGCCGACTAAAGGCATCATCGCAAGATTAATGCGGATAATCTAAACGTTGTCACGAAACATGCCGTGATGTAACCGCATCAGACCCTCGCTTGTGTCGTGATTCAAAATGTCCAATCAGTGCCACTCGCCGATTCATTCTCATATAAGTGTACTGTTACTTTTTCATGTTTCAAGAAATGCCCAACAAATGTGAGGTGAAATATAGGACTATGACTTTATATTACATTATCTTTTTCAGCATATTGCCCTCATATATTATTTAAATCGTGCCAAATTTGACTATGTTTCTTCCCTCAAACCTTTATCTAAATTTCCTGAATTTGGAGACAGAAAAAGGTAGAGTCGCTTTACAGACCCGCTTGACCGTCTCTCGCGGCTAATGAGACAGTACATATTTACACTAACAGCATGTGCATGTATTGGAGACTGGATTTACATAGTGCCCTGGTACTGTCAACACAACACTGTGTGTTCTTTGTGGCGCTCCGCCGCGCAGAGTGGCTCTGACACACTCTGCTCGGCGCGAGAAGGAATCGCATTAATGCCGTCGCTCCTTCCTCATGCCTACCAGGTGGAAGAGAATCACCACGGGGCGAAAGTGTTCAGAGCGTTTAAAACTGTGGTGTGCCATCCCCCCCCTCCCTCCCTCCCCCCCTCCATCGCACTGATAGAACGCACGTTAGTGGTAAATCGCCGTGATGTGCCGTGTTTAGTGCCTGTTTAATCTGTCGCACTGACGGTCGCACAATGCGTTCTGTTTCTCCTCTCGGTAAGGAATGAACATGAGAAGACGGGTAAGACAAAGCGCAGATGACACACTTTTTTTTAAGTTCTTTCTGGAATCGACATAAACAAAAAACATGGCAACAAACCGCGCCCGGCCACAATAAGACAGAACGCCGAGTGACAATGAACCATCTGGATAGTTGACAACTTTCTGTTTCGGATGTCTTTATTTTTTTTCCTTTTTCATAACCACCCATTGGTGCAAAACGTTCGTCAATTGGCACTCCCGAGGTGCAGAGCGTACTCTGGCACCCGAACTGCATCCTTTGTTGTTTTAGAGCACTGTTTGAATTCCCGTTCATACATTCGGAGTGTCGGAGAGCGTCGAGGAGGCAGCGCAGCAGAGCGTTGGGAGTCTGAACGAAGTTAGCCAAACGCTGTCTTGCGAGAAAGCTGGCTCCTAATCCACAACTCCAAAACTCCTCTAAGTCAGTCCACGTCTCACCGCATCCTTTCAGTTTACATGCAGGTGAGAAAGTTTGGCGGTGTAAACCTGTGGGCAGTGACATAAACTTCACATGCATCTGCCATTTGAATCAGTTTGTACATTTGATCCAGTGCAAGCGGACATGGAGGCAGTGACTCTCAACCTTTTTCAAGGACCCCTAACTTAGTCCACATTAGGGCCACGGGTCTCTCGGACCCAAATCTGAGAATATTTTTTATTGTTAGACATGATTTTGAACAGAATCCCATGACTATCTGTATTGTAGGTAGAGAGATAACAGTGAAACTATGATCAAAATAGTATTTTCTTCTACATTCTCTAATTGTGTTAACTTCTTGCAAATTAAATAATAACAATTCATCAATTTGCTGGGGGAACCCCCCCAAGGACCCCTGGTGGTCCCCGGACCCCACGTTGAGAACCACCGACCTAAGGTGTATGAGTGCATGCAACAACACCTACTAACGGCCATACTTGATAGACATGGTTCATTGAATCTGCAGGTGATCTAGATGTGAAAAGATTCCAGACACCGAATGAGGCAACTGTTTCCATTCTAATCTTTGGATTGCCACACAACCTGATAACACAATATGAATTATGTCAATAGTAACTCCAGCCACCATGCTGGGGCCCACTGTGTACACTAAACTCCTACTCACTCATTAGCGGCATACAAAACCCCGTGCTTTGTATGGAAGCTAAAGGTGGGGGGCCAAGGGAGGAGGCTCCCCAAAGCTCCCCTGCATCCACCCCCTCTTCCTTTTATATCATCTGTGAGAATGTAAAATGCATTGGGATGGGGGCTGTGGGTAAGTACGCCCCGGGCTAGAGCCGTGTGTCGCACTCAGTAGTGTGGGTGGACAGTTTGATGCTACACCCTGAGGCCCGTGTTACCTCAAAGTCCATTAATAACCAAGATGGGCACCCCTCCAGTACCCAGTCTAGCCCTACAAACATGTGCATAATAGAAGCCTCTAATTCAAACACGAACTCCGGCTTTCATCGGGATTCTCTCTCCACCTCCGTATAAACCCTGTGTTCTTCTGAGGCTGTTTTCTTGGCCTGCGTTTACGCCATAAAAGATCATGGAGACGTGAGGAGGCAGTGGATTCAGGGCGCTGCGAGCAACACTTCAGGGCGCCTGCTCAGAAAAGGGAGGATAGCAAATATGGAAAATTATCCAGATCTAGCACACTTCTAAGGTTTTGCTCGGAATCACATTGTTAACCTCTGCACCTTTCAAACTTGCCCCTCTGGACATATCCATATGCCAATGTAAGGTTGTCTTCTCTAGCAAATCGATTATTTAGATGTTGGAAGAACGTTCCTTTTAGAAATTGAATTGTGGAGAGAACAGGAAGCCTCCTCATCACACATCAAAGGCTTCCTCCGGCTAAAAATACACTGATCATCCAAGTGTGTACAATATGTTATAGTGCATGAACTCTACCATTTCCACAAATGCCTTCAAAGAGAATGAGAATGGAAATGACGATTCTGTGTAACAAAAGTTTATTTGTCAAGGTTTGTGATTTGCAATCTCAGAAACATCAATGCGAGAATACAGTTACCAGATGTCATGTGTATGAGAATGATAAAATGGACAAAAATGTTAGAGGTTTTATGACAACCACTCGATACCAGCTGACCAGCAGCCCCAGAAAGGTTTTAAGGTCTGTTTAGGCACTTCGAGCAAACGCATTCCAGGGACTCTGGCCCAAACCTGGCAACCCAGGTGGAGAGGCGCAGAATAGCACGTCAAGCCACAACTTGGCTGCCGCTCTGTCGGTGCGGTGGAGAGGGGGGAAAAAAAACACAACGCTGAATTCCAGCCTTACGTCTTCCAGTACAAAGGATAAAAATGGATACAACCGGATATATGAGGTGGCACCGCCTATGGGAAACATGAAAGCTTTTACACGTAACCCCCCCCGCTTCCCTCCTCCCGTCTCCCTCAAACCACACGCACATAAAAGAGACTGTACTTCTAGCATGTGAAGATGGGGACGTTTACAGGTCCCGACACAATGTCTCCAGAACGGGAGACTGGCTTTGATTTGGAGCAGGAGAGGTGCCTGAGACGCTCTGTCTGGGAAGCCACCACAGGTTTGCGGGCCGTGGCGCTGTGTCAGGCATGACGACGGGCCCCAGAAACTCCCCTGGCAGACTTTCCGTCAACCCTCTAAATCCATCTCACTCCGCCGCTAATGGAGTGAAGTAAGTGTGCCCACTTTCGAGGCCGCCTCCCTCCAGCCGGGGGCCTGTCGGGGACGGTGGTCCGCTCGGGCTGCCAGGAGGCTCTCGAAACCCTCCTCCAGGGCCGCCCAGGAATAGGCGGCGGTGTCGACCTAGAGCGCAGAGACGAGGAAGCCAGTCAGGGAGGAAAAGGCCACGGGTTTATTTCCTGCAGAAATGAGTTTGAGCAGCTCGTGACGGACAGAAGGACACGTTTGTGGAAAAAACGAGGCGCTGCGTTGGCTGCAGACCCGGCGGTGTGAACGGGCTCGCTGGCCGAACTAGTCGAACTCTTCACACACCCCAGCCTGCTATGGCTTTAAAATCTCACGTGATTAGTTATGTTGCCTTGTGGAAAAGTGTCTTAATTTCCTTTTCCGGTTCATTTCCTTTGTTTCCATCTCCGTGCTAACATCTCGTGGTCAGCTCCTCTAAAATGAATGGATTGGAGGCTCGGCTTGCTGAGCTTGTTAGAGGATATCTGCACCTTTAGAGAAATCTGAATTCTCTCTGTATAATCTAAACTAGTTATGTAAATAGAACAATCATGTAAACGCTTAAACAGGCTATTGCCTTACTGCAGTATTGACAATAGGCATTACTGTGCGTATGTAAATGTAGCCAAATATGTCTAACTGAATACAACCTTTTTAATCACTTAAGTAAAACAAACTACAGGCCACTGACAAAATAATGGAAATACATTCTATTGTACTGGAAAGTTGAAAACAATGGAAAACATGGTGACAGGGATTTCAATATCTCCAGAAAGGAGAAAGGAGAATATTTGGGGTGCTGTAACATACAGCACCCCACTGGCACTGTATGGACTCCCCTCTCTATTACCAAACTCTCAGTACGCCATGGCAGGGAAGGCACTGCTTTTAAAGGGGATGAGAGGTGTTGATTTGATTGGCTAGGACTGACGCCAGCCCCCACCACACCTGGTGAATTTATTCCTCCTAATCCAACACCTTTCACAACTGTGAGCCTGTGCTGCGCCAGCGCCTCTGGTCACGAAATAACCAAAAATCTGTCGCTCACACCCAAACGAGCACAGCGCAATGAACTTGTGCCATCACCTGTCTTTGTGCCTCGATTCATGAAAACAGAGCCCCATGTGTTCATTGTGCTCTTGTCATGTCACAGTTAGTTACCTTTATGTTGTGTCTCCTGGCTACATCTGGCCTCCTGCAGAGTCCCTGCAGTCTTTTACACAGCTGGTCAGGTGTAGAGTACAGATACTCAGCTGTAAGGAAGGAAGAAAAAAAGACATGTGCACGCACGCGCCCGCGCACACACATCTTTAATGAAACAAAACCTCAAAGCACAAAAATAGATACTGCTCACTTTTATAATTAAAAATACATATTACACTGAACTGGGACAGGTTTTACATAATTGAACCAGTATTCTTTTTAAAGATTCACATTATTTATGCAAATCTAATTGAAGGAAGAGATAGCTATGGACTTAAGAATCAGGTAAATTAGGCCAATATCTTTTTCTTCTTCTCGGAGCTGGGTGACTGTAAAACTTCACGGCTCAGTTACAAAGGGAATCCATTGGTAGACTTTCCCTCTCGAATCTTAACAGGAATATATCACCTTTAAAGGCAGAGAATCCTTGCAAATTTAAATAACTTGCACGGGCGGATCGTGTATTTGCCTGCACGTCAAGAAATAATTGGCATTACCTGGGAATATTTCCGGATACACCAAAGACTTGGGACAAAGTGGATAGCAGCCACAATGGACGGCTTCTAACCTACATGATATTAGAAGAAGAAAACAGAAGTAATACACAGACACAGCAGCCATCGTGGAATACTTTGGCCACAAGTTATAAATCCATTTGCAGAAAATGCCCAGAATGGGCAAAGACGCACTGAGGTTGCTTGCCCTGTCCCTAAAATTGCAAACTGGAAACATTATCCAATGCTGATAATTGCCTGCGCTGAATGGCCTTGTCAAGATGGGCGCCATTGTGTCGCTGTTGACATTGGTTTCTTTTCATGAACATTTCAGACTAAATGAAGTTCCTTACAGACGAGCCGGGGCGAATTCAGAGAAAAGAAAAGCGTCGGCAGGACATTTCTCAGAGACGTGGCGCTACAGCGTCCCGTTCTCAAAAACACGGGAAGAAAAGCACCTCATTTAGTGAGCCTCCGATCCCCGCCCAAACACAGAATTGTTCAAAAAATACCATCACAAAATCCTAATAACTTATTCATTCATTTTATATGCTGTAAGATGATAACAATGAGGAAGTTCAGCATGCGCTCCTCCCCTGCTCCAGACTGATTCAACTCATTTGAACCCTGCTGACCACCGTAGTTGCCCGCCTATTTAAATATTTTGTAGAATGTACATTAATATTTGATGGCTTTTCAATCTCACTCCTTGCCATCACTTTAGTCCATCATTTCTCATGCTGGAAACATGCATATTTAAACACTAGATTCGGGTTCCAGGACTGCAATTTCATAGGATTTATTTGATGGACAAAGGACATGCGCTGGCACCCTGCACCCTGTCCTAACACCCTCTGATAACAAAATAATTCAAGCCACACCCCACCAGGAGACGCGACAGTCTCCTGGACGGCTAGACTGCCCTCTGCCTCTGAGCAATAAATGAAAGTACTCTGCGCTCTCTAAATGGACATAGTTCAAAAGCAATGCAAATCAAGATCATCGCGAGGTACGGCAAAGACCGCGGCCCCCCTGGTCCACGACGGCGAGAATCTATGAAAGCGATTATTAAGGTCAGTTCCGTTCCAGTGGCGTAATGTGTAAGCGTGCAAATGGTTATCAGGCTTTTCATCTCAAATATAATTAGCTGCTAATTTTGCTGGGCTAAATTACTTCATCACTGCAGGGCATGAATAGGCGTCTGCTCACATTGCCTACTCATAATTAATCAGATTAGGCCAAATTCAACAATAATGAGGATGAAACGCATTGGTGACACCTCGGTCAGGGCCGTATGACTGGGCGGCCCGTTTTGCTGAAGCTGCTCTCGAGGGCTTTTATTGTTTACACTTGGGAGTGAGGAGCGCGGCTATCGTGCGGCTACTTCGGCGGCGCTCTTAAGTGTTTCAAACGATAAGTAACATTTAGCCATTTTCCTCTGGAGGAGATGAAGAGCAGGAGAAGAAAGAAGCCACTTTGAGACGTTCAATACTCCCCTCCACCTGAGTCTCAAGGGAAACCCCATGCTGATATTGATCCTGTCAATGTGTATATTTCTGTGTGCGTGTCTACAGCTTTGAAATACACACAGACACCGTACATGTGTGCGAGTGCTTTGTGTACAAAACACACACACACACACACACACACATCACCACAGCCACAGAGTTGACTATCAATAGACACAGTGGGTGGGCTGTGTGTCTCAGTTCCCCCTGGTTTTGGATCAAAGGAAGTAGAAACATCATTGTGGAAGGCTTCCCCCAGAGGGACGGCTCTTCCTCAAACTCAGAAGGACAGTCTTTTTCACCGCCATAATTAGCACATGACTTCATTATCACGCAGATGTGAGATTCTGCCGTGTTTTCTTCCGACTCTTGTTTTCTCCCCTTATTAGACAAAACCTCGCGCTTATTTTACTGGTGAACATCGCACGCGACGCACGTGACCCTTTGTCTCTCCGAACGCAGACTCTGCTGCCTTTGCAACTCAGGCTTCACGTTGGATGCAAAAGCTCGAACTGTTATGTAAAGTAGGAAGTGAGCTCACCGAAAGCATATTACACTCGGATTAGTCATGCTTGGATACATAACCGCACACCGAGCTTGTGCCACTGTTTGTTGCTTGCCATTTGCTGCAAAAGGTACTCGCTAATGTTGCTCTCATTAAGTAAGCCGGTCTTCAACTTTTCCCTTCCCTTTTGCCCGCTGCCTCAACCGTACATAGCAGAAAATGAATGTCAGTGGTTCCCCCGACAGCGAAACATAAGCTCCTATGTGAGGCTGGAGTGAGATCTAACTCGGCAGACTGGCTACGGGGCAAGGAACGGTCTGAGATCTGTTTGATAAGATCATAACTTTTCCTCTACAGAGGCCGGCCTGCCTCGCTGCTATACCTTGACGCAGGCCATGTTCTGATGAAACCCTTCAAATGCGGAGCACAGGTGACTGAAGTTAGGGTTTCGAGGCATGCTTGTCTGATCAGTAGCGGTTACACCTCACCCACTTTTACACTGTGGCCCCCTGAGATGAAAACCCGTGCCGTCCCCCGTGAGCCTATTTCAATCATAGCGAGGGTGTCCAGTCTAAGGTAAGTAAGCAAATAAACTTTATTTATAAAGCGCCTTTCGAAACCAGAGTTACAAGGTGCTGCACAATGAAAACGTAAAAAAGTAGAAAATGAAAAAAGAAAGTTAGAAACAGAAAAGCAGAAAATAACAAAATAAAAACATTAAAAACTGCACAGAAGGCAAACAGCACATTACAAAACAAAGTGCTTACGAAACAAGTGAGTTTTTAAAAGCTTCTTAAAACTATCCACTGACTCTGCGTTTTTTATGACTAAAGGAAGACAACTGAAAAAGCTCAGTCACACTTAGTTTTAAACCTGGATTTTGGGACAGCTATCTCACTGTGGCCAAGGGACACAATAATTCCGATATATAAAGTGGGGCCAGCCCATGTAGCGCTTTATAGGTGATTAAGAGAATTTTAAAATCAATTCTGCAGTCGATGGGTAACCAATGTGGAGTGGCCAACACTGGTGTAATGTGTGACCTACGGCGTGTATTGGTTAAAAGTCTGGGGGCCGCATTTTGGACCTGGAGCCGAGACACAGAGGAGCGACTCGGGATGGTGAACAGCGAATTACAATAATCAAGACGGGAGGAGACAAAAACATGAATGATTTTTTTACAGATCTTGAAACGATAATACAGATTTGATTTTGGCAATGTTTCTTAGTTGAAAGAAACAGGACTGGACCACTTTCTTTATATGCAACTCAAAGTTCATATGTTGGTCAAAGTGGACTCCTAGGTTTTTTGAGGCTTGTAGCTGACATTTGCTGCTGAAGGACCGACACACTGCTGTATTTTATCAGAAATGCTCTCGGGGCCTGTAATAAGGACTTCTGTTTTGTCAGGGTTAAGCTGGAGGAAGTTGTGTGACATCCAGTCCTTGATTGCTGTTAAGAAGTCTTGCAAGGTAGAGAGCTGACTAAGGTCATTCGATTTGAATGAGAAGTACAGCTGTGTATCATCCGCATAACAATGATAATGATAATTAAGAAACCAAGGGGAAGCATGTAGAGCTGCAACAATTAATCGATTAATTGTCAACTATTAAATTAATCGCCAACTATTTTGATAATCGATTAATCGGTTTGAGTCATTTTTCAAGAAAAAGTCAAAATACTCTGATTCCAGCTTCTTAAATGTGAATATTTTCTGGTTTCTTTACTCCTCTATGACAGTAAACTGAATATCTTTGGGTTGTGGACAAAACAAGACATTTGAGGACGTCATCTTGGGCTTTGGGAAACACTGATCGACATTTTTCACCATTCTGACATTTTATGGATCAAACAACTAATCGATTAATCGAGAAAATAATCAACAGACTAATCGATTAATCGCAGCCCTAGAAGCATGTACAGGGAGAAAAGAATAGGACCGAGGATTGAACCCTGGGGCACACCACAAGTCAACAGAGCAGATGAGGAGACATAATCATCAACAGCCACAGAGAAACTCCTATCTGACAGATAGGAGGCAAACCAGTCAAGGGCAGTCCCAGTTATACCCACCCATTGCTGAAGCCTACTAAGGAGAATAGAGTGGTCAATAGTGTCAAAAGCGGCACAGAACTGAACACTCTCCAGCATCAGCACACATTAGGATGTCATTTGAAACCCTGAGAAGAGCAGTTTCAGTACTGTGCCTCGGACGAAAAACCAGACTGGAACTTATCAAAGATATCATTGTCGTCCAGGACAGGTAGGAGTTGCTTACAGACTACAGGTGTGTGTGGATGTGCATGTGTGGATTCCTTACATACACATGTTGCATACAAATGTGTACGTGATCAATGTATTTTATTGCATATAGACATAAACATATAACAAAACTCCATATTTAGCCAATATTCCTCTTAGGTGGTTTTCACACCTATACTGCCCGTCAAAATTTTTTATTTTATTAATCTTTATTTTTACTATTTTAGAATAATAGTAAAGACATCAAAACTATGAAATAACACAAATTGAATTATGCAGTGACCAAAAAAGTGTTAGTATAAGTTATATTTTAAATTATTTAAAGTAGTCGCCCTTTGCCCTGATGCAAAGGCAAAGGCTTTGGAAAGAAATTCATACATAGGATCAACTTCACTATTTATATTTGTCTAAGAAACTAATTTCACGCATTTAAGCATAAGGCTTTAGATCAAAAATCAGATAAAAACATAGTACATTCAATGAGGTGTGTCCAAACCTTTGATGGGCTGTGTATATTTAGAGCGGATTTTATTAACTTTTTGCTTTTTTCTGACAGGTGTGAATATGCCATGTGGACACGGGTGCAGATCAAAATAATTGCAAATAATTTCTGTTGTGAAGGCAATTTCAATTAAGTCCGACCCAAAGAAATTAGTTTTGTTGGTTCAGGGCGGGTTGTTTGGGTTGTTTTTAGCCAAATTACAGCAAAGAGGAAAGAGTTTACGACCCTAGCTTGGTAGTTATTGTAATCGCCTAGACAGTAGAGACCGTGGAGTCACACTTTAAAAGGACTATTACAATGTGAAAACCCTTAGATAGCCCTTAGATAAGAACTACGTGTATCATTTTAAACATGAATATATAATTGTCAAATCAATTATGATACATTGGTATAATTACTGTAAACAAATGAGACCATGGTAGAGACTATGGGTAGCCTCTATCTAAAATTGGTAAAAATTAAGACCACATTTCACATAAACCTCACTGCTCTGACACAGAAGCACACAATGTAAAATGCAGTCTAGAGGCTGGTAGAGGCTGCCAATCTTCTCAGCGATGGTGGGTAATTATACTACTTTCTGAAAATGAATGTGTTAATGATTTATTGTTGTTCAAATGATACATGCAGCACCTTTAAATAGCAGCAAATAAGCAAAGCAAGAGAAGTGAACTCACATGGCCACGCCAAAGAACTCGTGTTTGGCGGTGGAGACGACCACGTCTGCTTGGCACAGCACTCTGAGGTAGTCGTCCTTACTGGGCAGGAAGCCCCAGTGCAGAATATGGGCGTCCAGCGGCCCTCTGGCCTCGGCAAAGACTTCTGGACCAGGAGAGAGGTGAGACAGACATACTGGTGTCTACAGCTGACAATAGCGATCATTGTTGCTTTTATGATTGCCATCAAATGACGTGATTCGATATGCCCGCGGTTGATTGAGTCAAATGCCAAAAGACTGATGGACTTTGTCGGAGCCACTATAACCGGTGTCTTGTTTCAGGAGCTCTTTATTACCGAGGTCCGGCAGCACGGCCAATTAGATTTCCATTTGAGAGAATTCCATTTAATGCAGAATTAAAGAAATGAAACAATACAATCCAACGCATGTCATTGGGAAGCCATCTGCCGTGACATTTTGAATTCCTAATGAGTTCCGTGCTGCTGTGTCCTCGCTAAAAAAGTGATGAGCTCAGGAAGTCGTCCGGAGTCAATGAGCGAGTGAATGGGCTGAATTTGTGAAATCTGAGACGAAGCGACATTTTCATCTAATTTACAAATAGGGCTGCAAAAGCCTGAAACATAATCTTTGAGGTTATGATATATGGACGGAGACACCAAAGTAAGAAGGAAAAACAGGTAAGGGGTGAAAATAATCAATACTGTGACCCTATTAAGAAAATCAAAGTAGATTAAAATTGTCCTAATGTGATTGCCTTCCGAGCAATCATAAACGTAATTACTAAATATGAGACAAAATTTACGGTCGGCCTTTCCATCTGTTTATGCTACTATAAAAGTTTACATCCCAATATAAGAGAGTGTGTTTCCTGTAACTCAGTCTTTGCTTCCAGCCATGGCAGGGAGTGTGTATTAATTAACTTAACACTACGCTGTAAATACATTTGAGTGTCCCAAAGTCATTATAGCATCATCAGCTGCAAATGGAGAGTGTATTTTATCAATTAAAAAGTGTCCCGAGGGCTAAATGCATTGGCCCATGGGATGACCTTAACCCTTAATCTAATCTAATAACCAATAACATTTAAAGCCCGAATATTTACATCCGCCTTGGGTGCAACAACTTTCAATAAACCATAACATCAACGGCACAACTTCTTTAAAGGTGAGTAAAAAGTCAGCAAAGTTTTCTCTCTTTCTAAAAGCTCAAGTTCAGCAACCAAATGGGTGTTATCTTGAAACCTGCAACCCTGTAAACTGTAAGTCCATCTTCTCAAGAAAACAAGTTTTAGATGGACTTAAGAACAGAGAACATCTTTACAGTCTGAGATAGATTGAAGAACAGAGA